>NC_040023.1:37017229-37056260 GCF_000972845.2 Larimichthys crocea
CAGAGGGGGGAAGGGAGGGAAGGAGAGGAGGAGGAGGAGGAGGAGGAGGAGGAGGAGGAGGAGGAGGAGGAGCGGTTTGGTTAATGAACATGTGATCGCTCCTCTCAGCACAGGGCCTCTGCGCGCTTCATTACTGTCGCTGAGGTTTGCATGGTTACAGGAGAAATGTGAAGCTGCAGAAAACAGCTCTGATGACCTCACAGTCGACCGGCTGCAACCTGGTGAGGCCAAAGCAGAGCTAAAGGGAACACGCTCATGTGACTGATGCTCTATCTGTGAGTCTGATGAATGCAGCTTTAATGACAGTACCGTTCAATCCCAAGTAGTTGTTTCATTACACAGCAACTCTGTGACTGTGAAGTGAAGCCACAAACTGCCTTCCCTCTAACGTCCACTGGGCTGGCTCCAGAAGTGAGTCAGTCTTCATAAGTCCCCATGTCCAAATGTCCAACTTCACCGCAAGAATAAAATGTTTACAGCCTGGTACAAAAAACAGTTTTGGTCTCTGTAGCTATTTCCCGCGCATGACAACTTTGCTAAGCTAAAACTAGCTATAAAACTAGCTAACAATGAGCTAAAACACGTTAACAATGAGCTGTACTAACACGCTAACACCAAAGCTGAAAACCCCGATAACACTGTTGCTTGTTAGCTATTTAGTACACATCGTGTAACAACCGAGCCATAAATCACGCTAAGTTAACACCGAGCCAAAACACGTTAACACCAAGCTAAAACACGCTAACAACTAGTTAAAACACGTTAACACCGAACTAAAACACGCTAACACCAAGCTAAAACACGCTAACAATGAGCTAAAACAAGCTAACACCAAGCTAAAACACGCTAACAATGAGCTAAAACACGCTAACACCGAGCCAAAACACGTTAACACCAAGCTAAAACACGCTAACAACTAGTTAAAACACGTTAACACCGAACTAAAACACGCTAACACCAAGCTAAAACACGCTAACAATGAGCTAAAACAAGCTAACACCAAGCTAAAACACGCTAACAATGAGCTAAAACACGCTAACACCGAGCCAAAACACGTTAACACCAAGCTAAAACACGCTAACAACTAGTTAAAACACGTTAACACCGAACTAAAACACGCTAACACCAAGCTAAAACACGCTAACAATGAGCTAAAACAAGCTAACACCAAGCTAAAACACGCTAACAATGAGCTAAAACACGTTAACAATGAGCTAAAACACGCTAACACCAAGCTAAAACACGCTAACAACTAGTTAAAACACGTTAACACCAAGCTAAAACACGCTAACACCAAGCTAAAACACGCTAACAACTAGTTAAAACACGTTAACACCAAGCTAAAACACGCTAACAATGAGCTAAAACACGCTAACACCGAGCCAAAACACGTTAACACCAAGCTAAAACACGCTAACAACTAGTTAAAACACGTTAACACCGAACTAAAACACGCTAACACCAAGCTAAAACACGCTAACAATGAGCTAAAACAAGCTAACACCAAGCTAAAACACGCTAACAATGAGCTAAAACACGCTAACACCGAGCCAAAACACGTTAACACCAAGCTAAAACACGCTAACAACTAGTTAAAACACGTTAACACCAAGCTAAAACAAGCTAACACCAAGCTAAAACACGCTAACAATAAGCTAAAACAAGTTAACACCGAGCCAAAACACGTTAACACCAAGCTAAAACACGTTAACACCGAGCCAAAACACGTTAACACCAAGCTAAAACACGTTAACACCGAGCTAAAACACGCTAACACCAAGCTAAAACACGTTAACACCGAGCTAAAACAAGCTAGCACCAAGCTAAAACACGCTAACAATAAGCTAAAACACGTTAACACCAAGCTAAAACACGTTAACACCGAGCCAAAACACGTTAACACCAAGCTAAAACACGCTAACAACGAACTAAAACATGTTAACACCAAGCTAAAACACGTTAACACCGAGCTAAAACACGTTAACACCAAGCTAAAACACGCTAACAACGAGCTTAAACACGCTAACAACGAGCTAAAACACGTTAACACCGAGCCAAAACATGTTAACACCGAGCCAAAACACGTTAACACCGAGCTAAAACACGTTAACACCAAGCTAAAACACGTTAACACCAAGCTAAAACACGTTAACACCAAGCTAAAACAAGTTAAAACAAGCTAACAACCAAGCAGCAACCTCTGTGACTGAGAAAAATGAAGCTAACACAGGAAGTGCCAAAAACTGCAGTTCCTCTAACGTCCACCTGAGGCTGGCTCCAGCAGTGAGTCAGTCTCCATAAGTCCCCATGTCCAAATGTCCAACTTCACAGCAGAAATAAACATGTTTACAGCCTGGTACAAAAAACTGTTTTGGTCTCTGTAGCTAATTTCCCCGTTCATGACAACTGTACTGAGGGTGAATTTATATACAACTCACCTGTTCACATTATATTAAGGCTTAAAGTTATGCAGGGTTAAGAGCGTGGACGCTTTGATTGACAGGTGGGTGTCATCCAGGTGTCTTGTTTGACACTCAGCCCGCTTTAGCTCCACTTCTTTACCCATTTTTGAATTATCCAGGAGCCAGCAGAGGCAGGACTGCCATGATAGCGATGCCCTTTATAAATTATAGTCCTTCCTCTGACTCACTCACTTCACTTTTTCATATCCGATGTGAAACCTCACTTTACATTTTCATTTAATTATGACCTGATTGTTCCTATTTGTGTCGTGAATGAATCATCTCTTCCGCTTTTATCTCTTTTAATTTTCTATTTGGACTTTTCATTTGAATTAAGACCAAAGATATCCTCCATAGTGTCGGCTCATAATATGCACATTAATACTGACCTCTAACCCACTTTGAATGTAAACTAAAATATGTGCTCTCACAGTCTGTGAGCTTTGTGTAACACATGGAGACTGTTTGATCATTTTAATGTTCACTGAATATTGACGTGACCGAGGCGGATAAATGGATTTCTTTTAAACCGTAACCATGTTCTTATTACTGTAACCATGACAACGGTGCTCCTCTAACCGTACCGAAGTCGTACAAAACTACAGTAGCCACAAAACACCAGATCTGGAGCCAGAGTTTAGTTTGTCCATTCTGGGCTACTGTAGAAACACGGCAGACTACACAGAAGAGGACCAGCACTTCCCTCTTTTCTTTATTTTCCCTTCTTTGCAACTGAAACATGGAAACATTCAAAACACGATCCGGTGTCAGTTAATTGCCAAAAAAAAAAAAAAAAAACGTACAGCACATTCCCACGACTAGCACCAAATTAGAAGTCTGTCATCGCTTGTAGCTGCTTCACAATAAAAGCCGTCCATCCACCGGCCCCTCAGTGAGAAAGCTTTTATGAGCAGCAGCAATAACATAACAGAATAATTAAAGTCCAATTAGACAGCGTGTGAGAGCGGAGGCCGAGCCTGAACATGACGGCCGAGGTGGGCAGCGCGTGGTCCTCTCCGTGAGAAATGCATAGGATAATTACTCGGCGTGCCACGGCATTATTTAAGATTATCATGATCGTTAATGAAGATCGGACTGATGTGTGCTTTAACATGTTCTCTGAGATGCAAACCTACAGGATGTGCATTAAAAAGTGCTGAATAATCTCCTGATTTGTGCAAGTTTGAGCCCTCCGCCTGCAAAACATCACTCAGACTGCACGTTCCTGTAGATTTATCTCCAACCAAGAGATTCTCTGATCACCAAATCGAGGTGAGCCAGCCAAGGAGACGGTAAACACTGAAGGGAAACGAGGCGTTATTCATCAACCCCGCTTCGTTTTTTTTATTGGTTCCCCGTCAGTTTGGCTCATTAATTCAAATGATGTGACACAGGAAAATTGTTGTGGCAATCAGAAGGTTAGTTAATCCAGCTAATTAAAGCCTGGACCTAATCGCCGTCTCCACTTGAAACTCGAGGAAGACACAAAAAGCATCGAGCCATTTCATGAGCTCAACTGTGCCGTGTGATTTCTGCTCACAGGGGTGGAGGTCAGAAATGATGCAATATCCTAAGAAAACACAAAGGCTGTGTGTGTGTGTGTGTGTGTGTGTGTGTGTGTGTGTGTGTGTGGACTAGACAGATTAAGATGTAGTATATAGCTGATTTTCTGCAGTGCATGTCGGTGAAGGGCCCACAACTCTTCCAGACAGTCACTTTAGTAAATTAAAGACATTGTGCATCAGTTTGTACTGACCGCCCCCGTACTCCATCCAAACACTGTTTAACCACAGACATTAATTCCTCAAACACACTGTGTGTCTCCGTTGAAAAATGCTGGTTGGAGGTGGTGGAGGTTGTTGTTGTTGATTTGTAGCTACACACTGACACCGTGTGTCCGCTGACAGGTGGTGCAGGAAGTCTCCATGAAGCTTCATCTGCACATGAATCCTGTTTCCTGTGACATCAGTGTGAAGGACGTGATTTAATGTTTACAGTCGATCCTCGACACATTAAGACACATACATGAGTGTAATCCCACTGTGGTAACTATGTCCAGCTGTACTCGAGTATTTGTCCTGATTACATTACTTCTGACTAGTCCAGCAGCAGTCGGCCCAGCTCGGCGTCTTTTAGCCTTTTATTTCTCTTCTTAGCTTCCTCCGTCAGCGTCCTCTTCGCTCTCTGAGCCTGGTTACAGCTCCGGTTCTGGCACGACACCAGCTCTGCTCTCCGTCATCATGATCCCGCACCTCCTCTTCTTCTTCTTCTTCTTCTTCTTCTTCTTCTTCCTGGTGGTTCAAAACGCCGGTGGTACAAACAGTAACACTCCCCCGGTGCTCTGAGATAACAGAAGCTAACAAGCTGAGCTAACACGAGCTAACAGCAGCTAACATTGGCTATCAAACTGAGCTAACAGCAGCTATCAAACTGAGCTAACAGAAGATAACAAGCTGAGCTAACAGAAGCTAACAAGCTGAGCTAACAGCAGCAAACAGACTGAGCTAACACGAGCTAACAGCAGCTAACGAACTGAGCTAACAGCAGCTACAGCTGGCAGCAGTTTACTTCACTGTCCATCAGGAGAGTTGACATCAGAGGGAAAACCAGAAACAACTTTTCATGAATTATTTGGTCCAGAAAATATCAACAATGACAAATATCTGACACAATTTAACAGATTTCTGTTATTTTGAGTCCAGAACTCACAGATGTGTTGACATTTTGTTTATTTGAGGATCTTCTTCAAAGGCATTCAGCAAGTTTTAGTGTTTATTCCACAGTTTAGAAGTAACATTTCTCGTCTCATATTTAGGGCTCGTCCGGGATTTGAACCCGGGACCTCTCGCACCCGAAGCGAGAATCATACCCCTAGACCAACGAGCCACTTACACAACAGTCTGGCTAACAGACTGAGCTAACATGAGCTAACAGAAGCTAACAAACTGAGCTAACATGAGCTAACAGCAGCTACAACTGGCAGCAGTTTACTTCACTGTCCATCAGGAGAGTTGACATCAGAGGGAAAACCAGAAACATCTTCTCATTAATTAAATTTGTCCAGAAAATATCAACAACGACAAATATCTGACACAATTCAACAGATTTCTGTTATTTTGAGTCCAGAACTCACAGATGCAGCTGTAGCTGCTGTTTTGTTTATTGAGGATCTTCTTCAAAGGCAGCATTGGACGTTCAGCAAGTTTCAATGTTGCACATTTTAGAAGTAACATTTGTCTATGACATTTCCTGTCTCAAATTAATCAAATCATACCCCTAGACCAACGAGCCACTTACACAATGGTCTGGCTAACAAACTGAGTTAACATGAGCTCACAGCAGCTACAGCTGTCAGCAGTTTACTTCACTGTCCATCATAAACTCTGTAAATCACAGAGAGTTGAGGCGGAGCAGCCGGAGGACATCAGAGGGAAAACCAGAAAACATTTCCTCCATAAAATATGATCCAGTTTCACCAGAATCAGTGAAATAGTTGCTGCTGTGTGACTTGACTAAATCAACACTGATTCTGGTTTCAGGACTTGAACAGTGAGTTCCTGTGTTTGTGTGAGCTTTAATGTTTTATGTCACTGTCATAAACTCGTGTACTGTTTAATTATACAAGTGCACGTCTAAGATATTCTTTATATTCTTTAGTGTGGAGGCATGAGACGCGATGCAATCGAGTTTTTCTTACGTTAATTCAAAACTGTGCATGAACACATATCAAGCTCCTGCAGTCAGACTTCTTCATCTCCTCTGTTTGCCTTTTTAAAGTCTGTTAAACACAACTGGAACAAGAAGTAATTGTGTTTTTTATTTTGCTCTACTTCCCTTTTCTATTTGTTTAATGTGATTCTGATTATCTCGCCTAAAGTTTTCAGGAGGGGAAAGGAGAGAATTTAATATTTTCTATGTGCAACACACAAAATGACTTATTAACACATTTATATTAGTAAAGCAGCAAACCTGTGGCTAGATGAGGCTTAACGTGACTCAACCAGCTTTCACTGTGGACTGAGTGAAACGCCGGCAGTGATCATACCTTCATATTAAAATGTTGACATATGTTGTTATGTATCTTTGAATCAGAGACCGAGCATCATGTCAGTGCAGCTCGCGTGGCTCTGTAATGAGGATAACAGCCCCCACAACAGATTTCCTCCTCTGAGATCAGATAAATGAAATGCACACACAGTTAGCCGTTAGACCTGCAGGTTCTCACAAATACTCGATGCCTGAGACGCTCCTGGAGATTATTCAGGACTCCAAATTGGATTAGCAGAGATGCTTCTGCCAGCAATTAGTCTGAGGGAATAGATGAGCTGAAAGAAGCACAAAGCTATTAATTAAAGCTGGAGGGAAGACGTGCCACGGAGTTCACACTGTAGCCGTGAAGACGAGTCGCAGTGGGACGAAGAGGTGTCAAGCAAAGTAGCCCATCAGAGGAAGAAGCCTTGAGAGGAGCGAGGAAATCGATAACGCCCTCAGCTGTGCTTTTACTGCCCTCCATGGTTCGACTCTTTCAGGAGAGTCTCGGGCAACTTTAGCATCACAAAAAGTTTGTTAAAGCGTGCGGTTGACATGTTTTCTCGCCTCATTAGAAAATTAATTTGAGAACTCTGTAAGGCGACATGAAGGTCCACACAGGCCTGGAGGAAACGCAGCCCAGGAGTCGAGGTCGATCGAGCGTTGGACATGCGAATGCTCGGCTGCAGGACTTTGTTGCACGAAGCTAAGCGATCAAACGTCTTTCATGAAAGAGACGATGAGAATTAATCCTGCTTAAGAGATCTGCACGCGTCTGCCGGGATTACTTCTCACTTTTGTGTTATTTGTGTTTGTTTTCATGAAAAGAGCAAATAAAAATGTTTATTACAAAGCTCATTAAGAACTCTGCGAGCACCTGTCAGAGGAATAAAAGCAGCTTTGGAGAGGAAAGAAGTATTTTTGCATTGCACAGTGAAGCTCCGTCCGACAGACTTCTCTCACTCTGAGCTGTAATAACTGGGATTAAATGTGTTTCTTTGATCTTAAGTCACAGCGACATTTTCTCTGCATCAATGCTGCCGGCGAGAACACCTTCACATACTCGTACAAACTGAAATGATTCACTATATTCATGAATAGAAACTCAGTCAAAGCTCTGTGCTAAGCGGAGTAAGTTGCGTCTTTTCAAGGATTATTATGAGAAACACAACATGGAAGAGGAGAGCGGTTTGATGCTGGTGGGAAAACAAAGATGTGCCTTTTGTTCTCAGCTGGAAAGTGAGATGAAAATATATTTTAAGACACCAGTTTGACCTCCAGAGGAAAGGCTGGGCATCGAACCACAACCCTTAAAGTGCTGAATTCATGAGCTCGTTCACTCATTCTTTTACCAAATAGTTTCTGATTTAAAGGTCCAGTGTGTCCGATACAGTGAGATCTATTTACAGAATCCAGCAGATATTAAATATAATATTCATAAATATGTTTTCATTAGTGTTTAATCACCTGAAACTAAAAATTGTTGCCTGGACTGTGAGCTCAGAGCCTCGGGGGAGTGTTAGTACCACAGGAGTTTTGGACCACGGGGAGGAAGAAGAAGAGGAGGTTCACAAGCCAAGTGTGCGGGGGATGCTGTCGGAGAGCGGAGTCAGTGTCGTGCCAGAACAGGAGCTGGGCAGTGTAACCAAGCTCAGCAGTTTCTATGGACATAATGGCAGAGGAGACAAAAGTGAAGAGGACGCTGACGGAGGAAGCTAAGAAGAGAAAAGGAGAGAGTGAGCGAGCAAGAAGCCGCCAGACAAGAGTAAATGTGGGACTGACTTTTAGTGGTTGGTCAGCGAAGGTTCTGGTCCTGATGGACAGAGCGGAGCAGCTCAGGGAAATATCCTGAAGAGATAGTTCTGAACATAACTTTTATTAAGTTTGAGAAGTTTATTTTGTTCCGTCAGATTGGCCCAAAAGTATCAAAACACTTCACAGTACACAGCGTCTTATATTTCTGTGTATCTCACATCAGTTGGAGATCCATCCTCAGTACATCAGCCTCTCTCTGCTTGTCACCCCCCCTCAGGTTCCAGCCCGGTCCCTGCGGTTTCCCAGGCCACATTTTTTTGCTGCGTACCACTTCAGATCGTCTGCTGAGTTGTCCAGTCAGTCGAATCCTCTGCTTCCCAGCTGGTTGTTCACCCCCCCACTGAGTCCCTCATTAGCCAGCCAGCCCCGGTCAGGATTCCTCTTTTGTGTCTTCTGTTTTCATCTGTTCCTCTGCAGCACAATGCTCAGCTGATCTGCCCTCTGACTCAGTCAGCTAACCTTACTTGTGTTTACCACAATCCGAGCATCCTCCTCCAGCCCCTCTAATCTATTAGTTTCCCAGCAGTCCAGCTCCCTTCGAGGCGCCTCTCCATCCGAGCCTGAATTTGTCTGCGTCAGGCCCAGAGCCTCGTCTGAAATGATGTTCCTCCTCTGTCTGAATTTCTATCCTGTTTCAGCTGCAGATCCTGCTTTCATTTCTCTCCTCCATCCTGCATCTGTTCATCTCAGCCTCTAATAACTCTCTGTTTGCCTCGGTTCTCTGCCCCTGTCACTGTCTCTATATTTTCAGCCTGTTCCCTGCAGTCACCACCCTGACTACCCTCGGGGCGGATGTTGGATTGTGTACCTGGAAGGGAGGCGGGAGGGCAGCCTCCAGCGACAGAATGTCATCCACAGACTCTCGGTGTGTCTGTCCTGCTTCCCCTTGCCCTCCAGTTGCCCTCACCAGCCGACCCAGGTGCTCCCCCCATCACACAGTGTTTATATATAGAAACCAGTTTTCTCAGCCGGTCTCGGCCAGATTGATTGTTTCCAAGGGTGCTGCGAGCCTTCAGGCCATTCCTGTCACCTGAACCTGTTGTGCCTGCTACCTGCTTGCTTTTTGTCTGATCACCAGCCTTCTCGCCTCAATCCCCTTTGGAGCTGTTTGCCTGATTTGACTGCCTGCACACGACCGACTGTGAGTCTGTTTTTGACTCCTGATTAAAGTAAAGTCTGTGTTTGGGTCATTTCAGCTGTGAAATGTACTGTGGATTCAGTCAACAACTACAGTAATTATAGAGTTACTGTGAAAGTTGCAGCAACCAATGACGTACTGTAGACAACAGCTGCCTGTTAGTTACTGTGAATTTCACAGTAACCTGTTTACAGTGTAGATCATGTGACCTGATTTAATAATCATCGTTAACCAGATTATCCGTGCGACACCTGATTCTACTTTTACCTGGATTTAGATAAAGCGATGACCTTTTTCATGCGTGAAAACTGTTTATTCGTAATACCTAGCATGACAAAGGCAGATAAGAATCAGCCAGAGAAATCTGCCAAACAAAACTGCTGTGAAGCAAATCCAGATTTCATTTTGTTTCTGTGCTCCAGGCTGTCGGATCTCATCATCAGCTGACCGTGTTTCGGGTCAACATCAGGCATCCCAGCCAGGGTCGATCAGCGCTCGTGTGCTTAATGGATTTCTCCTTTTGATTCGCAGACATCTTGACACAATCCAGGCAGGATTTTTACAAAATAAAAGGATAACTGAGGCATCGAGTGGTGATGAGCAGGTTTCAGCCGACAGCTGCCAAGTCGCTGGCATCGCATCATGCTGCATGTGTTGGCTGCGAGGTCTGGCAACATGCTCGGTTTGTGGTTGTTAAGATGACAATGTGTGTGATGGGTGTTTGTATTAAGGTTATTGCAATGTTATCGGTTTGTTGGGGCCAATATTGGCCCGGCAGTTAGACACAGATGTTGATAGTGATGTGTGCTGCCAATATGATATAATTATACTCAACCAGTGTAAGTAGCATCAGTGTGAGAAGGCTGCTAATCGATTAATGGAGAAAATAATCAGCTCATTAATCAATAACTGAAGCAACATCATGACCTGTGATCAGGTGAACGGTGTCTCTGTCATTCGTACGTCTGTTCTCACACTATGTAACTTTGGGCTCCGGGTCGGGAGAAGTACGTAACGCTTTACGGCACTAAGTCACACAGCAGCAACTATTTCACTGATTCTGGTGAAACTGGATCATATTTTATGGAGGAAATGTTTTCTGGTTTTCCCTCTGATGTCCTCCGGCTGCTCCGCCTCAACAACCATCCGCAACATGTGACCCTAACGACCCACAGGTGTCCCTAACGACCCACAGGTGTCCTTAACGACCCACAAGTGTCCTTAACAACCCACAGGTGACCTTAACGACCCACATGTGTCCTTAACGATCCACAGGTGACCCTAACGACCCACAAGTGTCCTTAACGACCCACAGGTGTCCTTAACGATCCACAGGTGACCGTACAGAATGCTGGGAGCAGAGCTGGTGTTGTGCCAGAACAGGAGCTGGGCTGAGCAGCCTCTATGGACATGATGGCAGAGGAGCAGAGAGTGAAGAGGACGCTGACGGAGGAAGCTAAGAAGAGAAAAGGAGAGAGTGAGCGAGCAAGAAGCCGCCGGACAAGAGTAAATGTGGGACTGACTTTTAGTGGTTGGTGAGAGCTTGGTGAAATAAAAGGCTGAAAGACAGACGCCGAGCTGGGCTGACTGCTGCTGGACTATTCAGTAATGTAATCAGAACAAATACTCGAGTACAGCTGAACATATTTATACAGTGGGATTACACTCTGACACTGGAGGTGTTGAATTGTTCTGTGCAATGTTGCCTTCAAGTAAAAGTCAGTAGTAGCTATCATTAATATAATTCAGAAACGCAGTAACCTTGGAGTCTTAAGAAACTCCATTTTCAAACTAATAACTCAGTTTTATCCTGGATGTCTCTACACAGCTTTTACTATTACTACAAAATATTGAGCAAATGACACATTCGGGAGTCTGTAACCAAAAGATGTTTGCAGGAAAAATTACTGAAACGACTAACCAAGATATTAGATATTATTAAGGAGTAGTAAATACCATAATTTGAAAAATATATAGTTTTTTTGTTCAAGTATCTGGATGTCTAAATACCAGCTATCAGCAGCTCTCACATTTTCTCACATGCAGTTCCTCCTCTTGAAAATTCATTGCCACTTTAATTAATCATGTACTCATGTACTGTTGGCTTTGGTGGATGATCAGTATTCACTCTCCTCTGGTTTCTCTATGTAGTCACATTTATCAGTCAGACAAGGAAAATTGGTTCGTAGCCCAAGGAGGTATTAAGACTTACAAGGTCAGGTAGCAGCTCCTTTGCAAGACGTGTCTTTATGGAGAACTGACAGGAGCGAGCAGGGGAGATGTTCGCCCTGCAGGCGCTGCCAGATGAGCTGGACCTGCAAAGTGAAAACGCTGCCTGACTGTGAGAGATTTCACTCATCACAATGATTTAACTGTACATTTACTGAACGTCTAGAACCACTGTAATCCCACCGAGTATTTGTTCTGATTACATTACTTCTGACCAAAAACAGCCAATCATCAACCAGCTAATATTACTGACTAGTCCAGCCTTTCAGTTTCAATGTTCCACATTTTAGAAGTAACATTTGTCTATGACATTTCTTGTCTCCTATGAAGGGCTTGTCCGGGATTTGAACCCGGGACCTCCAAGGACATGACCTCCTGTTCTGGCACAACACTGACTAACAAACTGAGCAAACTGCCTGAGTGATTAGATACAGAAATTGTCTCAAATTAAGGGCTCGTCCGGGATTTGAACCCGGGACCTCTCGCACCCGAAGCGAGAATCATACCCCTAGACCAACGAGCCACTTACGCAACACCCTCGCTAACAAACTGAGCTACCATGAGCTGACAGCAGCAAACAGACTTAGTTCACGTAAGCTACCTCTCTCTCCCTAGATTCCTCCATCAACGCCCTCTTCCCTCTCTTTTCCTCTGCCATTACATCCACAGAAATGAATGGCCATACATACAAATGAAGGGCTCGCTTTAACTTTTAAATTAACAGCAGCTAACAGACTGAGCTAACATGATCTAACAGCAGCTACAGCTGTCAGCAGTTTACTTCACTGTCCATCATAAACTCTGTAAATCACAGAGAGTTGAGGCGGAGCAGCCGGAGGACATCAGAGGGAAAACCAGAAAACATTTCCTCCATAAAACTGTCCATAGAAGCTGGTCAGCCCAGCTCCTGTTCTAGCACAACACCAGCTTTGCTCCCAGCATTCTGTATGGTCACCTGTGGGGTCGTTAAGGTCACCTGTGGATCGTTAAGGACACTTGTGGGTCGTTTAGGACACCTGTGGGTCGTTAAGGTCACCTGTGGGTCGTTATGGACACCTGTGGGTCGTTAAGGTCACCTGTGGGTCGTTAGGGTGACATGTTGCGGATGGTTGTTGAGGCGGAGCAGCCGGAGGACATCAGAGGGAAAACCAGAAAACATTTCCTCCATAAAATATGATCCAGTTTCACCAGAATCAGTGAAATAGTTGCAGCTGTGTGACTTAGTGCCGTAACCTCGTGGGTGGAGCAGCTTGGAGTCTGACATGGATGAAAAGCAGTTTTCTAATGGAAGCACAACAGGAAACCAAAGACAAACACACTCATTATGTTGTTAATGAAACAGGAGTCGTTAGAGCTTCACAGTGTTTATAATTCTTTCTAAGAATCTTTTTTTTTTTACAGGTTCTGCTGGACTCGAGCTCGCTCTGTCTGACATCAGTGAGATTTGTGTAGATTGAAGGTTAATCCACGTTTCTTCTCTGCACCACCATCTCCCTCCAGGCTCGTGTAAATCCCATCTCTGCTCTTTAATTTGATACCGAAGAAAAAAACGCTGAACGCATCGAATCTGCGACTGAGATAAAGTAATCAGTAATCAGTAACAGCTGTGCAGTTTGGACATTTTCTTGTCAACATGACGACAGAAAACATTCTCAGGTTTTGAATTCAGATTTTTAACAGTCCTGAGTTCTTTCAGATCAATGATGAACAGTCACAAGAAGCAGGACGAGTTGTTGCACCATCAAACTGTTGCTCAGTTTGCTCATTTGTCTGACGCTCTGCTCCAACAACCTGCTACAAATGTGCAAAAGCATGCTCCTCTTCTTCTTCTTCTACTTCTTCTCTGATCTTTGTCTTCTGAAGCGTGAACTGAGGCCCGGGAGACTGACACAGCAGCAGCAACAACCAATCGGCAACCTCCGCTGTCCTTAGCCGAGCCAATCAGCGACTTCCCTCACGACACAGGCTTTCGTAACCATGTTGTGTGAAGTGTTACATGTGTGTGTGTCTTCACACAGAGTGTGTGGAGTCAGTCCATGTTCAGAGAAGTCATTTATCACGGAGAGAATCAGAATGAGGTGGAGCTGAAACAGGGTTTCTTAAACCGCTCAGACTCATTTATACGAGATTCTCATTAATGAAGATATTTAATGTGTTATAAATGTATTTGTGATTTAAGTGCATGCTGCATCTAGAACTTAACTTATTTTTACAAATGACAAGAAAGCGATGTGGCAAATCTCCCATGACGAGACGTAGCAACCACGTCAGAGCAGATACGACATTTTAAATGAAGATTAAAGTTGAAATATTCATGAAGTAAAGACTTTACAGCAGCGTGCCTGCAGGAAGTCACTGCTCCCCGCCAAGAAATACTCTTGGCTAGCTGATTCCCTTTGTTTCTAGTCTTTGTGCTAAGCTACGCTAAGCATCCTTTAACTTAAAGGAGCAGCGTGGAGGATGTACAGCTGAACACCCCTCGCGTCAGTTTGAGGTGTGAAGGAGAAACATGTAACGTCTGGGCTACTGTAGAATCATGACTGACTCCATGAAAGAAGACCCACGACGTCTGTAGACGTAAAAAAGTTTCTGACTGAATGATTTGTAGGGGATGAATATTATATTACATATTCTGCAGCTTTAAGCTCAAACATGTCGTACCAGAAACAAAACCACCTCATCAGAATCTGTCAAAGAGTCTTCCTCCTGCCTGAAGGTTTCCAGGTGTTCTGAGCTCTGTGCATCCATAAATACATGACTGATTTCAGTATGCATCTGTCCGACCTGTGCCTGAAAGAAAAACATCTCCCAGACTCTCAGCACCTACAGTCCTCGCTCGCCTCCACCAGGTGGAGACGCTGCACAACGTTTGCACGCCGACAGCTGACCGAGGACATTATGTAAGCTCGGAGCTTTAACCTGCTCTGCACAGTCACTCTCTGACCCTCAGCCGGACTGTCACGTCCTGTCCGAGCCCGGAGCGGCTGTTTGCATCTGTCAGGATGAGACAGCAAAGACTCGACACCAAAGACTGGACAGCAAAGACTCGACAGCTAGATACTAAATATAATAAATAATAAACAGACTGCTTGAGATTCCTATCACACCGTAACCTTAAAACAGTCTCTGCACACATCAAGTCCATCTGCTGCCTGATGTGTTTAAAGCTTCATGTCTTAGTAATGACATGACATGACTGCAGAGGTCACCTCTGACCTCCCTCACTGTTTTTAAACAAGCTCTCTTTAAATCTTTATTTGTGATTTGTGGATGTAATATAAGGGCCACACCTCCCCCCTCTATCATCCTGCTTGTAACATACATGCATATATATATAAAGAGAGAGAGAGAGAGAGGGAGAGAGGGAGAGAGCGAGAGAGCCTACCTGGAGGATTGCTATGGCAACAGGTTGCCAGTAGCGACTGGGGTACCACTACATCCCTGCGTGAGTCTGCGGGGATGAGCGGCGCGTCAGGACGGAGGAGAGAAGAGAGGAACAACAAGCGGAGGGTGAGGTCTGCCCGGCTCAGTCAGCACACACAGAGACATCACAGGAAACACTGCGAAGCTGTGTGACTCTGTGGTGAGGTGAGGAGCCCGCAGGTCTGCGAGGAAGAACCAGAACCAAGAAGGAGAACCAGAAAATCTACCGGGATGGAGAGCCGCCGCCGCCGCCGCTGACGCCGACGGAGACCCCCCCGAGCTCCGTCCTCACAACAACAGGTTAGTGTTCACACACCTGCAGGTGAAGCACTCACCTCCTCCACCTCCTCCACCTTCTTTTGTCTTAATTTGATCAAGGTGTGAAAGGTGCATCCACGTGTGCACGCGTCCGGCTGTGTTTGGCTCGTGTACCGGCTCGGTGCCACGCGAAGCCTGATAACGGAAAATATAACATGCATCTTTTTTTTAAATTATTTATTTTTTTAAATATATATATTTCTATAAACGTGCATGTAAATGGCGGCTCTTCATTTCGCATTGACTTGTTGTTGAGGCTGCGGGTGTGTCTTACCTTTGATCACAGCTGGAAGATGCGACTATATGAGGATTCATGTTCTTATATTTATTTATATATATAAGATATAAATGCATCTTTGCATGTGTTAAACTAGAGTGGCGTCATATTTGTGATTTTTTTCACACCTTTCTTCTCTTTTGCTTGAATTTCTTCACATAAAAACATGAAAAAAATGAAAGAAAATTAGATTTATTATTCAAGAATCTTGTAATGATTCATTATTTATAATTTTTGTTGTTGCATTTTGGGAATTCTTGATCAGTTTCACTTGTTTTCATGTTGAAATGTGAATATCTGTCTCTCTCTCAAACACGTTGTGGCATTATTTTAAGGGTTAAAAATGTCAACATAGGTAGAAATAAATGTGAAATATTCGACAGTTAAAAGTGTCGTTTTGTTCTGTGACAGCTCCTCTGACGTTTAACCACACAGGACGTTTTAGATTGTGAAATTATCGACAACACGCTGGTAAAATAAAGTCCAATCACGCCACTAAATCATTTCATTTCACCTCGTGTGATGCACTTTGAATTCTCCATTAATCATAGTCATCACACACACACACACACACACTGAGCCCTGCAGGTTAGACCAACTTTTCAATATAATTGGCTTCATTTCTAAATTTGGCTCCGTGTCCTTGTCACACTCGGTTTTACTCTCGGTGCCTGACATTGTTTCATCTCCTCGCCACAGCAGCCGTCAACTGATTGGCCCAAAATAACTCGTGCACTTAAAAACACGTCGGCCTGGACGTGCTTCATCTGGATTTCTGTCATCTGCAGTTTATTTCAGGACTAAATAAGAATTTTCAAAAGGTGCATTGTCTTTAAAGAGTTGACAAGAGGCAGATTAAACGTTTGAGCGCTCGCTCGTATAACTGCTGATGAATTAAATGTTCCTAAGTGCGTTACAGAGCAAACAGAGCAGAGTGGTGCTAATACTCAGTAACCTCACCGTGTCCTTGGAGGGACAAGAAGGCGAGATCTTGATGTGACAGTAAATGTTTGTGGAAAACCAGAAAACAACCCGTTCCCGATCATTCTCCACGGCGAGGGCTGTGAATGCATCACTGCTGTGAAATATCATTTCTGAGTTTTAAGTGTGATGGATTACAGACTGCTGATCCGCGAGGCTGAAGGCTGCTCCCTCTCCCTGTCTCTCTCCTGAGAGTTACAGAGCTTTTTTATTATTTTTTTATTTTCTAAGGCAGAAAAAGACGGCGGTCCTGCCCATCTCGTCACTTTAAACGGTCTCATAACATCCACCTCCTCCTCCCGAGTGATTTTCAGCCTCTGTGACGGCTCTTCACGCTTACAGAAGCGTAACCGAAGGACACAACCCCAAAAAGATTTGAGCTTTAGGGGCTATGCAAACATTTCACAGGGCCAACTGATGATTTGCTAATTGATCAGGAAGTGATAAGTGGAGCCAATTAAGCAAAGAAAAGCCAAGGTCACACTCCAACAACGTGTTTCCTTCACTCACTGTGAAATCCACTGGCAGCTGTCGACAAGTAACTCTATGGTATATTATTTGGTTACTGTCATTTTCTGCAGTGATTCTATAGTTACTGTAGTTTTTGACTGTATGCACAGTGTACTACTGTGAAATGCTTTACAGTCATTTACTGGAAACAAACATTATCTTCTGTATTTCCTACAAAACTCCTGAGATCCGGTGACGCTGCAGTGGAGTCCATCAGGACGAAACTATCCTTCAGTTTGGAGACAGAAACAGTGCTGAGCAGGAGCTTCTCTTTATTGTCTTGAGATCCTTTTCTTTCTCTGTAATTACGTGCATTCCCATTTTGTCAATATAATGGACAACTGCAAAGAACATCTGGGTGAACTTCATATCTAGATCATTTGGTTTAGAAGAGCGGGTCCCAAAAGTTGAACAGGATGGAAGAATAAAACATGTTTCTGCAACGTTTTTCCGGTTTTTCTCTGATCTAATGAAACTCCTCTGGCTGAACCGACCTCTGGCATATTAGCTGTAGACATGCAGGAGTAGATGTTACTTGGTTTTAAGTGTTTGGTCAGATCGGTGCACCTGACTTGCTCTGTTTGTTTGAACTCAGCAACAAAGTTGAGGAACAGAATTTAGCGATATTTTGTGCACGAGTAACAACCAAAAAACAGTCTGAGAAATCTCACCCACCCTCCAACCTTGTTTATAGAACAGACGATCCAACGGTCTTCACACTCATCTTTGCCAGAACAAATGATCCACACAGAAAGCTGCTCAAGCTGTTCACACGCTCATTTTTAGCTCGATTCGGTTGAAAATAAAAATCAGGTTTCGGTTTGTTTTTATGAGAAAATGATGTCCAAGTCCCAATGAGACAGACCTTACCTAACCACCTGTAGGCTCTCTGCTGTCACTGCCCAATCTCTGATGTGCTGAGCTTGCTGTAGAGTTGTTGAGTTTAAATTAGGATGAGTTCAAGGGGCCAAAAACAAGCCTCCGGGCCCCTGTTAACCCCCGACCTTCTGGGTATTCTGAGAGACAACACCATTAAAAGGCTCCTCACCCAGTTGGTCACTGTAGTTTTTAGGAGATGTACCTCAGACATGAGTAAACAGTGGATTTTGTTTGGAACTATTTTTAGCTGTGGATGTGGATCTGGTGAGCTCGAGTGAGTATTTCTGGCAGCAGGATGATTGACTCAAAATAAACTACAGTGTGTGTGTGTGTGTGTGTGTGTGTGTGTGTGTGTTTTCCTGGTAATGAAGGAATGTGTCACTCATGTGTAACAGTGTGGCTCATTTATGTGTTTTTAATAGTCTTCAGACGACAATGGAGCTCTGTGGCACGGAGGGAGGAACTGTATCAGGATACTTGTGGGAAGCAGAAATGCATTGTTGGTTGGCAGCGAGACAAATATCTGAGCACAAACTAGATTTGTCACATTAGTTGATTTGTTAACTCTAATATTAATTTCATCACAGATGTTTGGGGATGTTTGCCCTGAAAAGGCAATTCCAAGATTTCTTTCAGAAAACATTAAATATGTTGGAAAATAGTTGCTTTGAACGACGTGTCACTGAAATGTGGAGTCAGAGGTTCAAACTGGATTTTGTGGGCGGTCCTTAAACGGCGGCTCGATGACACGCTGAGGCCACCCTGAGCAGAGAATCCATTTTTACCTGATTTTGACACAATTCATAAACTTGTCGATATTTTCAATCATTCAAATTTGGCTGGGTGGTTAACAACACTTTCTTCTTCGGTCTGACAAACTCAGAACACAGAACAGCTAATTCCTCGTTGATGTCCTCGTTGATGTAACCTTTCCTCATGTTTGAAACCAAACAGAACAGACTGGATATCATTTGCAGATGCAGGTCGGTTGCATGTGGACACATTTCTATGGAGATATGTTGTGGAAATGTCAGAATAGCCTGCTGTGGTTTAATGAAGCCGCTGGCCTCTAGTAAGTGTTGTATAACTAAAACTCCAAAGTGCCAATTCAAAGCCCCCGAGCTGCAGAAATTCAAGGCCAAAGGAGTCTCCTGAGCCTTCTTTACTCACAGAACAGCTTCTCGCCTGAAGTTCCAAAAATAAATTAATCTGAGAGGTACTTTGTTCTGGTCCGAGACATTTTGCTTTGTTCCTCTCGCCTGTGAGATTTGAGACTTTTTCCACGATTACATTGAATTCATGTTGTCTTGTTTCATCTGTCAAACCAAAGAAGACACGATCTCCAGTATAATCCGTCTGTTTGGATTGTCTCGCAGGTCTTATCCGCCGGCTGAGCCCATCTTCCCCTCCAAAATCTTTCAGCAACCGACAAAGAGCTGGAGCCGAGACGATCAAGCATGGATGTGCCCAGGATGGCCGAGGGCCTCTTCAGCAGCACGCTGTCCTCGTCGGGTGGCGGCCATCACGTGCCCTCCTACCTGACGCTGGAACAGAAGGCGGCGTTCGTCTTCGTGCTGCTGCTCTTCATCTTCCTGGCCCTGCTCATCGTGCGTTGTTTCCGCATCCTGCTGGACCCGTACCGCAGCATGCCCTCGTCCAACTGGACAGACCACACCGAGAAGGACACGTTCGATTACCGCATCGTCTGAGGAACCCGCGCCGAGGGAGCACAGATTGGAAAACAGAAAAAAAATAAAAATAAAAGACTCATTTGATGCTTAAAGAGCACTTTGGCCCTAAGAACAAATGACTGCTGATTCACCGGGAAAACAACAGCTTCCAGAAGATCTTCTGAAAGTTCAGACTGAAAAGAATTTCAACGTCTCGTCGTGGAAATGAGCGCCAACCAGAGTTCAACAGCTTCTCCCTGCCAAATCCGAAAATTCTCAACTATTACAAGACAACCAAGAACTATGCTATGAAGATGATTAATCCAACCACCATGACCGAGTCCAAGTGATGCACCAGAGCCACTTACGGTGACCCCATAACCGCCTCCCCGTTCCCCCGCCATCAGTTCTCTTGTGGACTACCTCGTTCCTCCTCCATCTCATGTGTGGAAGACTTTTCTCACATCTCACACAGGGTCGAATATCTTTCTGAGGTCTAAGCCAGTGGGATACTAACAGTTTACATCTTTATCATGTTTACGTATTTAGATTTTTATTGATAATGTAGACAATCAGTGTTTGAAACCGTTCGTGAAAAAGAATAAATAGTCGATTGGTTGTTTTTTTTTTTTTGTTCGTTTGTTTTCAACGTCTTAATTTGTGGACGGAAACGAGAGGTCCAAAAGCCTTCTGTGCGACTGATTCAGGCCGAGAGGAGTTTAATGCCTTATGTCTTTGTAAGATGTTCTGCGGTGGACGGTTCGTGTTCAAGGTCACAAAGCAGGTCAAGTAATTACAAAGAAGGGAACCGTCGAGGAAAAAAGTTCTCCCTTTAATGTTCCGGAAAGGTTTGGATGGATCGACGCCAGCAGTGAGTAACTTTAACCGTTCAGTGTGTGTGTGCGATAAAAAGAGGCCGGCGTCCACGTCTTTAGATGTCAACAACCAAAAGAGGTATTGAAGATTTAAAAAAAAAAAAAACATTTACTGTGCTGTACCTTGTGCCTAATTTGAAATAAAAAAAAAAAATAGTTTAGATTGATGTTTTAGGAAAAAGAAAGAAAATGGGTTTCTGTCTTTAAATGTAGTTTCTTTCTTTCTGGTGTAGTGCCCGTTTAAAGAAAAACTTAAAACAGCATTTTACTGCCTGCAGTCGGTATATTGACAGTTGGTATGCCAGATCTGCAGAGTGTTGATGATGAAGACGATGATCATCAAACCCTTTATGAACTGACGTCGCGGCTCTTTCGTTGGGCAATTTTTTCAACTGTGCGCCTTATAGTGTAGATTGTTTACAGTATCGTAGGTAGCGGAGACACGGACTGTGTCTCTGCACTTCACGGAGATGTCATACAACCTGAGAAACGTGATTCAAAAGAATAAACAAGCCCTGCTGTGTGTTCCTGCCGGGACAGGACGTGAACTTTGCCCCCCCCCTCTCTCTCTCTTTCGACGACATGTGATGTTCTTGTGATCTGCTGTGGCCTTTTCCTACCTATCGCAGATGTTGCGATGTCGTGATGATGATTTTTTTTTGGCTTTCCCGCATGTGTTTCCTGCAGAGTATCCTCTCCGTGCATGATAAATGGTGAAGTGCTTTAATCCTGATGTCGTAGCTCAAGCAGCTATTTCCTGTCCGTCTGTACCGGAGCCTCTTCTTTGGTTTGGTTTGTTTCAATCTGTTCTTTCACCCGGAGCCGCCGTTCTTTTGTAAAAAAAATAAAGAAATTAATAAAAATGATCAGAGAACACAACTGCCATGTAACGTGTTTTATTCCTTCAGTTTCTGTGACAGTGGCAGGTGTTAGGGGCCCAGCCACCGTGCCCTTTTTCCAGGGGCCCGAGGCCCAATACATTTTTATCAGCGGCTGGCAGCGTTAGCCGGCAGGTGTCTCGATTGGTTTTCTGTGAACCCAGACACTTTGTCTGGCTGCACACACACACACACACACACACACACACACACACACACACAGTAGTCTCCAGGCTCCAGGCCCGGGCTGCTCTTTGAGCCGAGACCTTCCCGTGAACGCCACGCAGAATAACAATCTTCTCTCCGACACCGACGCTGAATATGTTGATATGCAATCATCTGCTGCTGCTCCCTGAAAAAATCATTCCCCACGCTGAAGCAAGACGCGAATAGATCGACCTGTGAATGTAGTTAGAGAGTGTATCTGTTGTGTGTGTGTGTGTTACTTAATAATTCTTTTTGTATTATTTGTTGTGTTTTTTTGGGGGGAGGCCGGGAGCTGAAGCTCAGGATCAGAATTTCAAATGCGAAGCTGATCCCACAGAGGAGAAATATGCAGTCTGAGCTTTTTTGGATTATTATGTAAGAGACACGCTACGTCTTCGAATGCCAAAGCCTTTTCTCGCTGTTTGCTCATTCTTTTAAAAGTCAAAACAGGCGCCGCGGATGCATCCTCACCTGATAACGGCTGCAATATGAAAGCAGGAGTAAACATGCATCATTTGTTCAGACAGAAACCTGCTGCTGGAGGAGGAGGAAGCCGAGCAGTTGAAAACCTTTTGGGATGCAGAAGAACGACACCTTCACTCAGGAAAAAAAGCTTCACTCATCCAAAAAATACTTCTCTAAGTATCACTCGGGGTGTTTGAGATCCAGATCATTCCAAAATAGAAAAGCTTTTTAAAATCTCATTAGTTCATGCCAAACAAAGATTATAATCCAATCTGAAACACGCCCCAACACAGCACGCGGGGGAACATTAACCATTATGGATCAATATCACAGTCAAGCTTTATGCAACATGACTCATATTAAAAGAAAGCCACTGATAATTGAATTATTTTCACCCTCTGCTGTGCTCATGCTGAATTTATTCCCCCCTTTTTTTTCACCATTCATCCTCCGTTTTTAATTTAATGGCTCTCTGAACAAGTTGGAAAGGCCTGTTCCTGTGTGCAGGAGGAGAAGAAGAAGAAGAGAGAGACTACTCATACTGATGTATAATTGATTTCACAGCGGTGACATTTACAATATTCTGTCACCAAAGAAAAGGTGATCGTCACGTCTGCAGCTCGGTGTTACAATATTTGCTGGTTTAGTGAAGATTTGCTGCCTTTCTCTGACTTTAAATGACTCCAAATTAAAGAATTATTGGTCGTGGACGGTCGGTCGGACGAAACGAGCAAATTACGAAGACGTCCTCCGAGGCTCCGAGGAGCTGTGATGGATGCTTTCTGTTTTTTTAAACAGCTAATTGAGTGAAAAATTGATCGTAACAATGAGCTGAGAGATTAGGAGAGATTTGTCGCAGCCTTAAACGGAATAACAAGAGTGGAGTCGTGACCCCAAACGTTAATATTTGTCTGACACAATGAGTAAACATCAGAATCAGTGATGTGGCAGAGGAAGAGGAATCCAGATTCAAAGAACACAAATATTTTCTGCTGAGCTCGATTTACGCAGAATGACGACGGCGACGACGAGGCACCTGACGGTCTGAGCCACAGAGAGTTTATCTTCGGGGAAAGAAGAAAGTTGAAGTTCAATCCATCCGATAGCTCTGCGGGAAAAGTCAGAGGATCACCAAAGTCAGTCGGATTCATCCTCTGGGGACCATGAATGTCTCCACCCTGCAGTCGATCCGATCTCGATAGAAACGAGCGTCTCACAGTCTCAACAACAAAGGCTGAAGAATGCAAGCGGTTTGTAGGAATCTGTATTTTTGTGATTTGTTGACAAAAACTAACTAACTAAACTCCTCTTTGGTCTCTTCTCCTCTGCCATTATGTACCTAGACAACGCTAAGTTACATCGCCTGCTCGACCGGCTCCAGTTACTTTTCTTGTCTCAAATTAAAGGCTGTTGAGCCGCATTTTGTAATAAACGTCCAAAATGTAATAACTTTTTCATTTCATTTTGTAATAAAGCCGCATTTTGTAATAAACTGCCCCAACGCATTTTGTAATAAATTTTGCCGCATTATGTAATAAGTTATTACATTTTGACAAGATTATTACCAAATGCAAAAAATCTGCAATTTACATAATATTCTCTGTTAATGCAACCTTTGAATAGTGTACTGATAGTAATTGCTAAGTACTGCTACTAGGCTAATACAGTGATACTAATAATAGGCCTAGCTTTTACAAATACTTTAAAGTAAAATAAAATACAATTAACAAACAAATAAACTATGCTTTAGAATTGTTATTACATAATGCACCATGTTATTACATTTCCTAGAAAATAAAAAAGTTGCAAGTGCATTGTGTAATAATCTTGTCAAAATGTAATAACTTATTACATAATGCGGCAGAATTTATTACAAAATGCGCTGGGGCAGTTTATTACAAAATGCACCGTTATTACAAAATGCGGCTCAACAAGGCTCATCCAGGATTTGAACCCTGAACCTCTCGCACCCGAAGTGAGAATCATGTAACAAACTGGGCTAACATGAGCTAACAGCAGCTACAGTCGGCAGCAGTTTACTGTCCCTGTCCATCAGGAAGCTCGACGGATGACAGACAGCTTTAAGGGTGATGTATCGGTGTGAGGGTTTATTGGCGTGACAAAGAGACAAAATCAGGTGAGGCTGTCTCTTGAGGTGGCGCTGATCCGACTAGCCGTTCTGCTCAGGCGGGTCGTCACGAGCCTCGGGGCTCTGACAGATGAGGCGCTGTCTCTTCTGGTCTCTATGGGGCAGCCTGGGGGCCTCTGCCAGGTGAGCTCAGGCTGTGTGACTGCTCACACAACCTTCAAAACATAGCAAGGATACCCAGGTCCCAGGTGCTTCTGAAAAATGATGTGTTCGATTCATGTCGGCCTCGATCTGCTTTAGTCCTCAAAATATATCACATCAAACGCCGGCGCTGAGCTGTTCTGTGCTCACGTTTCAAGGCTGTTTAGGAACAGAGAGCCGAGTGCAACGATATTTTTCCCCCAGTGTCTGACTGTTGGCCACTGGGAGCTGCCCAGTATAATGATAGTCATTACTGGTGACCACTGGAGAGCTGCAGCGGCGCAGCTGGAGGATAAATGCTTCAACTGGCTGCAAGTACAAAAAGAAAATGTGGCTGATTTACATAATTGCAGAATTTCCCATGCAAATAACAACTAGTAAGTGTTTGGATCTTTTACATACACGAACACACGACGCCAAGTGCAAAAAAAAACAACATTTTTATTGAAAAATATTCCAGATTTAAATGTATTCAGCTTCTTTTGAACATATCACACAATGAGTCAACAAAACCTGATCTGAAGAATATTTAACTGTTAGAAAATCTGAACCCCAGAGCAACAATCTGTCTTTTATTTGTACGTGTTTGGATTTTTAGCACCAGAATTACATAATTTTCCCTTTTTTTTTTTACGTCTTAGTGACAAAAAGATGACACAGATGTCTTCAGGGATTTCCATAAAGTTAGAGGACTTAAGAAAAATCAAAATCCAAGCGACTGAGGTGTCCTGACTTTTAAGGGTGTGCAAGTTTTTTGACGGTTCCACACGACATGTTGACAGCTCTGAGAGAACTCGTGCTCCTACATGTTACTGCGAGACACCTCAGCTGACGGCTGATGTGGAGCTTTGAGGTGAACGGGGGGTGATGCTACTGCTGAAAAAACACATCTTGTACCTCGAACTGTCATCTCACTGAATTCTCTCCGGCCATGACCGACGGATGACGAAAGCTGACGACATGCCTCAGAACCGATTTCACACACTCGTAAGTCAGATTACGCCCCACAGACTTCATTAGACTGATGAACTTGTAACACTGTTGTCATGTCACGGGGTACAGGCGCCTCTAGTCTTTCAGACCTCCACAGTAATCCAAGCTGAGATTACAAACGGCATCACGAGCGTGAATTTGAAAGTTTTTAACTGTCCTGTAAAACTGTAAATTACATTATTGGATTTAAAAGCACACTGAGCGATCACTTGATAAATAATCTGTAAGATAACAGTGTTATTGACGGTGTTTGGTCGTAATAATTCAAATATCAAGTTTCTCTGCAAAATCTGGACTGAAAATTTCAAGATAATCTGTAGAATAACAGTGTTTCTAGTATTGTAACGTCATTCACGGCGTTTGATTGTAAAAAATCTAATCTGAAATTTTTAAGGGGAAAACGATATTTTACTGTAATTTAACAGTTTTGGTTTGACAGTCATTTGACCGTTTTTCTTTCTAAATGTTATATAACTGTCCTGTAAAACTGTACAAACTTTACTAATTACATTACTTGTCGTAAAAGCACATTGAGCGGTCACTTGACAATAACTCAAAGATAATCTGTAAGATAACAGTGTTTCTCTGTAGGACTGTTAGTATTGTAACGTTATTGACGCCGTTTGATCGTAAAAGTTCAAATCTGAGTTTCTCTGCAAAATCTGGACTGAAAATGTCAATAAATTTGTAGTTTTTGATCTATTTGAGTTACGATATTTTACTGTAATTTAGCAGTTTTTGTTTGACAATGTAAACTGTCCTGTAAAACTGTACAAACTTTACTAATTACATTATCTGTCGTAAAAGCACATCAAGTGGTCACTTGACAATAACTCAAAGATAATCTGTAAAATATCAGTGTTTCTAGTATTGTAACGTTCTAATCTAAAATTTTTAAGGGGAAAATAGAGTTTCTCTGCAAAATCTGGACTGAAAATTTCAATAAATTTGTAGTTTTTGATTTTTGAGTTACGATATTTTACTGTAATTTAACAGTTTTGGTTTGACAGTCATTTGACCGTTTTTTTTGTGTGTAATTCTGGATTATTTTCCTTCTGTGGCTCTGAATAACTGACTAAAGATGGACGATACGACAGCTCCACAAAAGTAAACCCCTGCTGGTTTGCTGCGGTACATGTCAAAGTAAAAAACACAGCGGGTCTATGTTCGATATTCTGGCTTCATTGCTGTCTAAGAAGTGGAGGCGCGTCGTCCATGTTCATATACAGTCTGTGGTCTGTGGATACGTAAAATCAGTGGAGTGCCCCTTTAAGAAACAAGCAACATCTTCAGAAAGTCGTGAAGTATTACTGGTGTTTCTCTGTAAAGTTTAAACTTACGTCAGATTTTCTGCGTCTGCATAAATGAAACCCTGGAGTGTAAAACATGTAAAACTTGTTCTGTCAGATCCGCCTTCCTGTAATTCACATCACACAGTATATGACCTGGACGGACGGTAACTGGGCAGGTAAAAAAAGGCTGCTCTACAAACATAAAGGTCACGGGTTTAATTCCCAGAAAAAGATAAGGTGTATCCATCAACCGCCGCCCCAACACAGAGCTCCTATCTGCTCACTGTAGGTCACCCTGGATAAGGGAGCATGAAGTGCTCTTACTGTAATTGCCTCATGATTATCTTCGTCCCGTTCTGTGCAGGCGCAGCGACACATTTTCTCTGAGGACCAGAAAGAAAGATGTAAACACAAAAATACGACACATTTAAGACTGAGAGGGGCCGGAGCGTGGATCTGCTAGTACTATATGAATAAAAGCATGAATGGAACAAAAAGCGAGCAGGATTTTAACGAGTCAGCAGGAGGTAGACGTGAATGTGACCTGAAATGAAATCCACTGACCTTAAACTTGACTTTGTGTTCACCATTTGACCTGATAAAGCTCCGCCAATCAACACCGGATCAGATGACTGTGGAGTAACCTTTAATTATCATTCATTTATATCAGCTGATTTCTGTTTGTTGTTGTTTCTGTCTTAATTAATCACTAATGACGTGTCTGTCCCATCTGCTGTGTTAACGTTTGTCTCATCTTTAGTATAAATCTTTACAGCTGTGTCTCATCTACGCTTGTTTGTGTTCTTATTTTTCTGTCTCCATCAGACAAAGATGACGTTTTAATCATACCTTTACCCAGGTAGGTTTGATTGGCTCCTTTTTTGGGGGGTTAAAAGACTAAGAAGATTAATTCTGCAGCAAAGTGTCAGATTTACAGGTCCAGTGTGAATCTAAAAATAAGAATAATTATGTTTCGAATGAGACTTTTATATGCATGCCTGCGACATGTTTAACCTGCTGTGTCACTGCGAGTGTGTTGGACGTTAACAGTCTCGGCCCTGGTAGTCTGAAGGGAATAATTCTGGAAGACAAAGTCGTGATCTGTGGCAGACTGTTGGAACATAAGCGTCATTATCGGCAGTGCTACTTTTGGTAAATACAGAAACGCTCGGCTGCCATGAAAAACACAAAGAGATGATGATGAAGTGAAAGAACTGAACGTCACCATGATGCCAACTATTCCTGGATCAGTGTCTGCGTCTGCCTCTCCGACAGGGCGAAGCTTTCTCTGTTTGCTTTGCAGCGTGGAGCTCCACGTCCACAGCTGCACCTTCTGCAAGTTCACTGACGACCTCTCCTTCTTCGTTCCTCTCCTCTGCTTCCACCTCTTGTGTTGCAGCTTCCTCCGCCGTCTCCAGCTGCTCCTCCTGCTTCTCTGTAGCAGCAGTGGTGGTGGTGGTGGTGGTGTTGTTGCTGGTGGCTATGGCCTGCTCCAGCTGGAGGCGGTACTGCTCGGCCTCCTGCTCCTTCTGCAGGAGCTGCTGCTGGTACTCGTGAGCTTTAAGTTTGGCTTCCTGCAACTGCTGCTCCAGCTGCTCGCGACTCTCTTTGACCCTCTGGACATAAAACCAACAGATTATTAGTGAAGAATCAAATGAAACAACAATAAACTGATCAGTGCGCACAGTGGTGGACGGAATAATTAGGTCTGTAGCTATAAACGTGGAAACTGTCTGCAGACCAAAATCTGAATCATTTCCCAGCGAGGATTCAAACCACTCTCCCAGAATTGGGTTGTGAAGTCTCCGCCAATTATTTTCTCGTTTCAGCTCGACCTACATTTCATTTTCATCGTGTGACTCTCGTCTGTCATGCGGTGCAGACGCCCTGAGCTGCAGGGCAGACGGACGCGGGAGCGTAACTGTGAAGTGTCATAAATTAAAGCCAGCGTAGAAAAGGTTTGTTTGTGTATCGAGTTCCTCCTGGCTTTACCTTCTGTTTCAGGCCGACGTGATTGGCTGTCTTCCTCTTGGGTGCGGGCTGATCCTCGACCACGACCTCCTCGGTGAACGCGCCGGCTGACAACGCCACCACTGCAACCACAGAACAGAAAAGTGTCTGTGAGCGAGCTGCGATTTGTTTACCAGTGCTGCAGTCTCAGACAGACGGTGTGTGTTTGCTTGGTGTGTGTGGGTGTGTGTTTGTGTACTTATATCCAGTGAACTGTCATTCAGCAGCTCGTCTTTGTGTGTGTGGTGTGATGTGCACATCTTAACACACCTACGTTTCATACTGACACACAGACGCACTCAGGAGTAACGAGGTCGTCCAACTGTGGCCACAAAAAAGGCAAAAGGTCCAAGCTTGTTTAGTTTTAACAAGGCGGACTTCAAGTGGATGAAAACACAATATTTCATGTCCGTCAGCAGATCTTCCTAACTCTTAAGCACTGGTTTCGTTTCATGTGGCTTGTTTTTTCACTAGACGTGTGGGGCTGTTATTCGGTATTATCATTACAATAAGATGTTTTCTTCACGTCACATTTAATCCAGTTTAATAAGCAGCTTTCCGACACTCCGTCTTCAGGATTTCTTCTATTTCTAGTCGAGTCTGATTCAAGTTACCAGTAAGCTCAAACCGCAATGTCATCTCGAGGTTGTTTGAACTCGTCCCAGCAGGTGAAGCTGTGAGATTCACTTTCAGTGCCTCGGTGTGTGTGTGTGTGTTGGCTGACTCCTGATGTGTGTGTGATGTATTTATATGTATTTCTGGTTTTGTAAGTGATGACGTCAGTGTTGGTCAGCGCTCCATGGCCCACTCACTCTGCTGCCCCTGCAGGATGAAGATGAACTGCTGGCCCAGGGCCGCCGGCTGCAGGTTGCCGTGTTGGTCTGTCACTATGGTGATGACCCTCTGCCCGCCGTCGCCCACCACATGCTGAATGTTTGTTTCCACCGACTCGGCAGCCATGGCGTCCTCCGACTTGCCTGAGGAACAGTTGGCTTGTATTGTTAGATAACAGCTGCTGCCAAGGACTAGTCCAACATTAAGCTGCTGGCCAGAACGTTACACAACAATGAAGGACAGGAGGATGTTTAAAGTGCTGAGGTTTAGATTAATACTTGAGAAACACGGATGGATGAAATGAAAGGAGCGACTGGTCAGATCCATCCTCCACGTGTCTCTGCAGAGTACGTCATTGTTTTCATTGTTCCTGTCACTTTGTTTGTTGATGGATGCACGTGTGCTGCCTTACCTGCTGCGGTCTTGGTGGTGATCATATCCGAGAGCTTCACCAGGCCGCCAGCGTTGATAACGTAGTGGGAGCCTGGGTTGATGTTCACCTGGTTCCGCATGCCGTCCTGTGCACACATGTAACGTCATCGAGTTATTACTGAGAACGTTTCAGTGGGAAAATGCTTCACTACAAGCAGCATGCAGTTCCTCTAACGTCCACCTGAGGCTGGCTCCAGAAGTGAGTCAGTCTCCATAAGTCCCCATGTCCAAATGTCCAACTTCACAGCAGAAATAAACATGTTTACAGCCTGGTACAAAAAACAGTTTTGGTCTCTGTAGCTAATTTCCCCGTTCATGACAACTGTACTGAGGGTGAATTTATATACAACTCACCTGTTCACATTATATTAAGGCTTAAAGTTATGCAGGATTAAGAGCGTGGACGCTTTGATTGACAGGTGGCTTGATTCAACCTGCCTCATCTCCACCCAGGCTACGCCCATTTTTGGCGACAACCAGAGTCCGAAACCTTGCGGGTGACGTCACGGATGCTACGTCCATATTTTTTACAGTCTATGTGACTATATAAGTATAAAAATATTGATTATAGCTGCTTTAAAATCTGTCATCGCTCGCTCCTGGTTCGAATCTTTTCAAATTTAAAAAACTAAACTCTAAAGTGCGACATGACACAACGTCTGATCTCTTGGATTTTAGATTAATCTGTAAGCCAATTAAAGAAAAAACACGACAGGCATAAAACACTGAAATGCTTTGATGTATAAAGTATAACCCGACCAGTTGTTTCCATTTTTTTTATCTGTCTGTAACTGACATCAAAAGGTTTACCCACAAGACGACAGAGCACTCATCTGGCATCAGTGTCTTTGGTTGACATCGCTCATACAAAGCAGATAGCCTCAGTGCTGTGTAATTGAAAATGACACGTTTAGTTTCATTCTATTAGAGAGAGGCGCGGCTAAACTGTTGAGGCAGGTGAAACTGATCCACTGAAAGTGAGAAATCATGTTGAGAGTCATTTCACTGATGATACGGCGTTCTCTTTTTCTTACGTTGGTCCATTTTCTGACCAGAAGTAACCGCGTGGTAAATGGTGGACGAAACGATACGGTTTAAAACTAATAGTTTCATGTTTATCCGCTGATGGTTCATTTTCAGGGCAGCATCCGAAGGATACATTTTATGTGCACGCTCGATAAGAGAGGCGAGCAATGTCGTCGTTTTATGGGCGGGATACGAACACCTTCGGTGGGTTTATGTGTCTCAGAGACCGTGTTTCACTTCATTCCCTGATGATATGGTGATGGAGCCCGATCAGACGCTGACCTCAGGGGAGCCGTGGGTGTTTTTTCCTTTATGTTTCATAAACACGTGTCATCCTGCTGCTTTCGCTCGAGGCCCTGCTATCTGTATCCCGGCTAGTTGAAGAGTCATGACCGAGGACGGGAGTTATCTAACGCTAACTGAAACCTCCTACGTTCCACCTGAAGGCCCCCACACACACACACACACACACCTCTGTTATATAAGGCCTGTTGTAGGAGTTCATGTGGGCCAAACACTGTGTCAGCTAATTTCAGTATAATCCCTCAACCACCGTTCCCGTTCTGTGAGTTATTAGCGCGCTTCCTGTTGGTTGCTTTAATCCCGTCTTGTGTGAAATGGTGTCTGAACGCGGGCGTTACGGTAACAACAACATGGCTGTCTGACAGAGACAGGCTCGCACGGCCACTGAAACCATGGCAACGCCTGGAGCTTTTTCGCTGGTCGCACTTAGAAGACATCAAACGTGTTTTTTTGAAACCACGGGGGAACTGTTGCAAACATGCCTGCGCCTGCAGCCTCTTTTCTCTTTTTTACTTTTCTCCTCCTCCTTTCCGTCTCTTGGTTAATCTCCTCGGCTCCCCCCGTCTCTCCTCCTCTCCCCTCTTTTTTTCTGCTTCGCTCTCCCCCCCCTCTAATCTCTGTCCATCTTTCTCCCCCTCCCTCCCACAAGCCCCTCATTCATCCATCTATGTCTCCTTGTCTTCCTCGCCTTCATCTATCTGTCCATCTCCGTCGCCGTTCCTCCTCCTCCGCCCACCCCGTCTTCATTTTTACCTGCGCTGGCTGAATTGTGCTGGGTCATTTTCAAACGTGGTTATCTTGTTTTGTAACCTTGCATCAGAGTGTTTGGTGTTTGAGGAGACGCCAGAGATGATCTGACTTTGCTTTTTCTGTCCTCCTCCCTGCACGCCTCACCTTTCTTTTCCCCCTCATCATCTCCATCTCCTTCATCTGTCTGTCTTTTGAGTGTGTGTTTGTGTCTCTCTGTCCCCATCCCCACCCTCCATCCGTCCACCTGTAGCAGTATCATCAGCTCAGTGTTGCTGGTATCCGTGGCGATGTCGAAGGGCGTCTTGTCGAACTTGCTGAGGCAGTGGACGTCTGCTCCGTACCTCAGCAGGAGCTCGGCCACCTCCCTGTGGCCGTGCTGAGCCGCCCAGTGCAGCGCCGTCATCTTCAGCATGTCTTTGGCGTTGATGTCGGCGCCGTTCTGCACAGACGCACGGCACCCCCCGGTGGACAGAGAAGAAAAAAAAGACAGAAAATAGAGGGAGAGGTGATGAGACGAGTGTCTGTGACTAGGCATGTCTGAAAGGTAAAGACGAGTGTGCACAATCATCTACAAACAGTAGCTCATCGAGTTGTATGATGTGCACACAGCAGATGTCTCTCCTCACCCGCACTAACAGCTCCACTATGATGGAGTGACCCTCTGCGGCGGCCATGTGAAGAGGCGTCTTGTCCACCTTGGTCCGGGCGTCCCTGCTGACGCCGGCGCGCAGCAGCACCTCGGCGGTGGAGCAATGGCCGTGCTGGGAGGCGAGATGCAGCGGCGATGAGCCCAGCTGGAGGAAAAGAGAGACGGAGAGGTGATGAGACGATCTTTATCTTCATCTGCAGGAAAGTTCACTTAACGTGCACGAAACATGAAGCTCAGATCTCTGACTTCCACACTCATTTCTCTGAAGAGCTTTGAAAGAGAAGTTCAGTGGTTTAGTATTTCACTCCAGCAGAGTTAAGGGACTCTTAAGAAACAGAGTGATAGGTTTAGATCTCCTGACATTTGGTCCTTTGTATGGGTGACGCTCACTTTGCATAATGCAGCTCTGCGGTCTTTCTTTTAGAGCCAGGTTAATTCAACTGATGTCATCTGAGTAACTTGACTTGACTGACTTGACAAAGCTCCACACATTAATTTGAAAAGTAATGAAACGAATGGCTGAAGCACCTCTACATCTGCATCTCTGGATCGGCTCTAAGGGAGCATTCAGACAGGACCTGGCGCCGCCGCGGAAACGCAGGTTTTTCCCATCGATATGGGTGGAGGTCGACCTGCGCCGGAGAGGTTCAATCACTCAGACCGGTCAAACCTCCACAGTCTCTGAAACTGAGACCATCCAGGTGGATTCATGGACTGAACTCTGATACTCAACCTGTCGTTTGATGGTTTGAGAGAGCGAGAGCAAGCAGTGGTTAAGAGACATAGACAGTGAATGAGAGTGAGGGAGCGCCACTGGTTACCCGTCAGAACGTGGCCTAAGTCTGCTCTGATGCGGCGCTCCGTACATGTCAGATTTATCGCAAACTTTTTGGGTGTAACTACGACTGATGGAGGAGTTTGTCTTCCCCTCTGCATCACGCACAGGACAGCTGATCCACCCTGCGAGTCAAAAGAAATCCGAACGATCATCTGTTACGTACACGCAAGCCGAGCTTCACTCAGGCGAAGAGCGACAAATCTCCTTCACTTCATCAATGCTTCATTTTGAATTCATGCATATAAACGATGTTGTCCTCGTTTAAAAATTCAAACAGTCGATCTGTTATCCGAGCACATTCAGGTGGAGAAATAATACAAAATTACAGATAAAGCTGCATTAGTGGTGTACACAGAGCCTGCAAGCAGTAAATTATAAATGAATGTTATATATAGATATGATAATAAGAGTAAAAGGAAGCGCCCGTGGAGTGTTGTGCAGGCTTTTATGTTTTTAAAGAAATCGAATTGATTTATTTATTGTAATGAGTCTAATGATTATACACAGACGCTGTGATGGATGTACCTACTTGGACTGAGTGCCTGACAGCTGGAATATGAAGTTATAGTTGATAATCGATGAATTATTAATCATTTCATTCATTTTCCAGCCTCTCACTTTTGAAGATTTGATGCTTTTGTTGCCACAAACTGAAAATCTTTCATGTTTTCCGGCAGACTGATTACAGTAAAGTCTCTGAGTGTCTGCTCTCACTTCTTCTTGTCTTCTGAGCTCGATACGAGGCCTCACGCCCAAAACACGACACCAACAACAAGAGCCGACAATCTCTGTTTCCTCCGCAGCAGATGAGCATTCACACTCATCTCATTACGGATTAGTTTGAAGATTATTCCATAATTAACCCACATCAGCCTCACCCAGTCTGTGGTGAACGGGGCTCCATTGGCCATCAGAGTTTTGACATCATCGTCCTGCCCGCTGCGTGCCGCCTCCAGCAGCTGCTGCCCGAGATACACCAGCGACATCTGCAGGCGGCAGGAGAGACACCGTGATGAGACACGACAGACATAATATCTGTAACACACAGTATTTTAATACAAGTTCTCAGTTTTTTAAGGAAACTTTCAATGCTGGATTATTTCTAGCTTCTTGAATCTTCTTCTCAATATATTTTTTGTTCTAGGCTGTTGGTTGGACGAAACAGACGATCAGAAGACATGAATCTGAGCTCTGACCATGATCTAACACTTTATAAACTAAACAATTAACTGTACAATCAACAGATCAATCTATAATTAAAATACTTATTAGCTGCAGCCCTGATTTACTGTTTTATTCCTTTATAACTAAATAACATCATCTTAGTGTTTCTGTTCTTCTTTTGACCCAGAGTGTGATCTCCTGATTTCTGTCTGAGGATTTTTTGGGGCTGAACAAACCAAACTGATGTCAGTCCAGCTGACTGCGAGGCCCATTCAGAGAGATCCATCCTGTGGTTTGGTTTCTCTAAATGTTGAGATTTTGCTCCTTTGCGTTCACTTGTTACCTTTGGCCGTTGTCACAAATATTCTTTTCTTTTACAAGTTTTAGAAGTTAGTTTAGTTAATTGTCTTTGCTCGTTTGTTTTTGGTGTTGGGTTTAGTTAGCTCCCCTTAAAAGCTACTTTGTTATTTTAGGCCTAATTCACTCCGAAGAGAATCGTGAGAAGAAGCTTTTCGACTTTGTGTTCTTGTATTTTCAAAGCAGCAATAAAATACCTGCGATTGTGATTGTTAACGTGTTGGACTGCTGCTCATGTTACTCTCCCCTCAGCTCAGACAGACGGTAATTCAGTTTCTTTAAAGAGTAACAAATAAAATGTATTTCAAGTATCTGATTATAGACAAAAGTGTCACATTATTATTGATATATTACATTATTATCAGTGATGTGTATAAGATCGTCATCTTTTAATATATCTACTTAGCTGTTTGATGAGTTAATTAAGTGAAATATTTTAGAAGATAATGTATATATATTTATATTATGATACTTTTTTTTATCTTCCTATATTTTTAAAATATTGTTTTACTAAATGTCAAATGCCTTGTAAGTGCAAACCTACTTGGCAATAAACTAAATCAAGTTAAATTATGAATTATAATCACGTTTCTGATGTTAGTGTCACTGTTAATGTGCGGGAAATAATAATAAATAATTACATAAGTTATAACAGTTTTACAGAGTTATAACAGATTTATAGAGTTATAACAGATTTATAGAGTTATAACAGAATTATAGAGGTTTATAGAGTTATAACAGGTTTATAGAGTTATAACAGATTTACAGAGTTATAACAGGTTTATACAGTTATAACAGATTTATATAGTTATAACAGGTTTATATAGTTAGAATTATAACAGACTTATAGAGTTATAACAGGTTTATAGAGTTATAACAGGTTTATATAGTTATAACAGGTTTACAGAGTTATAACAGATTTATAGAGTTATAACAGGTTTATAGAGTTATAAATATTAATAATAATATATAAAATCCATCATTTGTGGACCCAGACATAAAAGCTCGACACGGCTTATCGTTATAAGGCAGACACGCTATAATAATAATAATAATAATACGAATCTATAAATTGCTCAAACGATGTGTATGGAGGATGATTTTAAAAATATAAAATATAGTTTGGCATCATGTTAAGTTCGCTTTGTTCCGGTGGAAGGAGACAAGGAGCTACTTCCACATCCGCTGGTGGACAGAGAGCAGCCCGGGGGAGGAGAGGACAGTCAGCCCCGATGTTTAATAATAAATAATAAATAATATCTCAGGCTTTACGTGTATATTTAATAATAAGACGCTTTTATCCAGTTTGGGGCTCGGTATCTCCGGCGTGTAGGCTGGAGGATCCGGGGATCGAACCGCCGATCATCGGATCAGTGGACACGCTATAACAGACTACACAGACATTTATAACCGCGTGTTACATCTGAACGGACGTTAGTCTGCTTGTACCCGTGTTTATCGGTCCGTTAACCCGGGTTAAAGTCTGAGTGACGGTTTGAAATAATGTACTCGTGTTAATGAATCAGTTTTAAAGATACTTGCCTCAAAACGACGACGTCACGACGGTTTATATTAATCACGCAGGTTTCTCGTGAACGTTAGTCGGTTGTTAAACTTTCGTAACTTGTTCCCGAAAACAAAAAAATTATCATTTGTTGTTTTATTATTATTATTTGAGGATCAAAAATGGCGGCGATGATGACAAAGTATGAAGTGAAGGCGGTTAAACCGCGAGGGTTTCCGGTTGAGCCTTTCAAAATAAGATAGACAGATAGATTAGTAGTAAATTGGAGCTTTTATTGTGAAGGTATAATCCGGTTTTAGCTCTGTTGTTTATAGCTAACCTGATTCTGAAGAGTTGTTCACAATACTTTTATTCAAATGTGAGTTCTTCAAAGCCTGATGAATAATTTAACACAATTCTCCTGATTCAATCAACAATGGAACAACTGAAACACCAAACATGTGTTATTGACTTCGGCTTTCAAAAAAAATCAAAACAAATCACAACAGAAACAGTATTTATCTGACAAAACAATAACAAAATAAAAGCATAAGGAATATATCATTTTAATGAGCGACTTATTGGTGTGACTGTTTAAAATCTGGACCTCTAACAGACAGTGAATTGATTATTGTTTAGGCCATAAATATGGGGATTGTCAAATAGCTTATATTATTTATTAATGAGCCAACACATAATACAGTCTGGTGAAGTGAAGTCACCTGAAAACATGGCTAAATGAGTTCATAACAGGCTACATCCATTCTGTAAACAGACTGTAAAAATATAAATAAAAAATCTATGTAAATGTAAATAAACTGGACAACGCCCACCAGCCTCTGCACAACACCTTCCTCAGGCCGAGGAGTGTGTTCAGTGGCAGACTGCTGTCTGCTCCACAAACAGACTGAAGAACTCTTTGGTCCCCCTGAACATCAGACTGTACAACACACAAAGCTGCCCCTCCATGCACATTTTTATTTCCACGCTCACTTTCATTTTTTTCTATAGTTTTAGTATAGATGTTTAGCACAGGTTAACATCTATCTATCTATCTATCTATCTATCTATCTATCTATCCACCCATCTATCTATCTATCTATCTATCTATCTATCTATCTATCTATCTATCTATCTATCTATCTATCTATCTATCTATCTATCATCCATCCATCCATCCATCCATCCATCCATCCATCCATCCATCCAGTCTCCCAGGAGGACCACAGTGCTCGGGCTTCATTTGCATGTGTGTTGCTGAGCCATGGAGATGAAGGGCTGATATACGGAACCGATGGCCCAGAAAAGTTTGAAAATCTGACACAATACTTTAAAGGAGATCGCTGCAAGACTCTGGTGGGCAAACCAAAACTCTTCTTCATACAGGTTAGTAAAATATACCCACGTGGCACCGGACACATACCTGGATCCAGAGATTTTACATTCTACAATTAAAAAAACGTAATGATGGAGGTTTATAGGCTAATTCCAATATTTCTGATTAAATATATTTATATTGAAATTTATAGAACAAATAACTTGTTAAATAAAAGGTTATAAGTAAAAAATAATTAAATAATCAGGCTTAAAATAAGATGGGACGCCCATTGGGAAGACTTACAGCTTCAGTAGTTCCTAAATCTTGCTTGTAGGTGCTTGTTTTGTTGTTCACAGGAGGACTATCAATCAGACTCAGCATCAGGTTCATTGTTATGTAGGTGTTCACAGTTTACCTCGGCATGTTGATGCTTCAGAAAAGAAGCCACATTAACCACAAGGCTTATCTACAGAGCAGTCCTACCACCATCTGGTTTTTCCTGTCCTATTTTAGGCGTGCCGTGGTTCAGACCTAGACGGTGGAGCCCTCATCGAGGCCGACAGCGTAGATGTGCAAACAACAGAGAGGATTCCTGTGGAGGCAGATTTCCTCTATGCTTATTCCACTGCTCCAGGTAACTAACACAGGCTTTTAGTCCTGTTAGTATTTCTGTGCTTTCACAATAACCACATCATATTTATGGATTCATGGATAACTGGCTATAAAAGTGACAATCATTAAACACTGTGGCAAATCGTCCTACAGGCTACTACTCCTGGAGGAACACGTCGTGCGGCTCCTGGTTCATGCAGTCGCTGTGCGAGATGTTGCAGCGTTACAGAAAAGAGCTGGAACTGATGCAGATCATGACCCGAGTCAACCGAAAGGTGGCGATGCAGTTTGAGTCAAACTCCTCCCTACCCGGCTTTAGTGGCAAGAAGCAGATCCCATGCATCGTCTCAATGTTGACCAAGGACTTCTACTTTCCTGTCTAGACTTAGATGTTCTTCTTTTTTTTTTTACCTACAAGATGTGCTGGTGCCGAGTCCAATTTCATATTGATCTATTCCTATTGATTTCTGCTGTCTTTGGCCGAATGTCTTTTATTATTGATT
>NC_040023.1:37056270-37071883 GCF_000972845.2 Larimichthys crocea
TTAATGAGCCGACACATAATACAGTTGGTGAAGTGAAGTCACATGAAAACATGGCTAAATAGTTCATAACAGGCCTACGTCCATTCTGTAAAGGACTGTAAAATATAAATAAAAAGTATCTTGTCAATGTAATAAAACTGGACAACGCCCACCACCCTCTGACACAACTCACCTTCATCAGGCCGAGGAGTGGTTCAGTGGCGACTGCGTCGTCCTGCTCCACAAACAGACTGAAGAACTCTTGGTCCCCCTGAACATCAGACTGTACAACACCCCACACAAAGCCCCTCCATGCACATTTTTATTTCTACGCTCACTTTCATTTTTTCTAAGTTTTTGTATAGATGTTTAGACAGGTAACATCATCTATCGACTACATCTATCTAGTCTATCGAGCTATCTATCTATCTTATCTATCTATCGTATCGATCATCCATCCATTCCATCCATCCATCCATCCATCCATCAGCGATTAGCTAGCTATCTATCTATCTATCCATCCATCCATCCATCCATCCATCCATCCATCATCCATCCATCCATCCATCCATCTATCTATCTATCTATCTATCTATCTATCTATCTTCTTTTCTTCATTCAGGTGAAAATCACTGACTACTACATTTCCCACAATCCCACGCGGCACGTATTGTGCTCCCTGCGTCACGTGTCCTCCCAGCTTCCGGTCGCAGTGTAATGGCTCCATGACACGGTTGTTTGGAGGAGAAGCTCGTTTGGGTTTTTACCGTCCACACGAACCACCGCCGGTCCCCGTTAGTCTGACACCGTGACGGCCTGACAGAGCAGCCCCCCGCTGTGAACACAGCCGGCCGGCCGCGATGGAGGCGGTCCCCCGGATGCCGATGATCTGGCTGGATCTGAAGGAGGCTGGGGAGTTCCAGTTCAGCCCGGCCGTCAGGCAGGTGAGCTGGGCTGGGTGTGAGCTGAGGAGGAGGGGGGGAGACACCGGAGCAACAGGGCGGAGGTCGAAAGTCAGCCACACACACACACACACACGGGGATTAGGAAGCCGTCTGCCGCTCTCAGTGTCGGCTAGCTGCCGCCGTGTGTCCGGGGAATCTTCCAGAACTGACCACCGCCTATTGTTGGCTAACGTTAGCCTCACGGAGCTAACAGCTCAGCTCCGAGTCCATAATTATCCTTTAATGAAGCGGCCGACTCATTATAAACACAACAAACCAACACACACAGGGTTAGAGTCCTGGAGCCTGGAGCTCCTCAAGGCCCTGGAGTCAGGCAGACATAACAGACACAGTGATCTCACTGTCACATGCACCTGTGACTGCAACACTGATGTAAGATCCACAACAGCAGTGTACTCATGGACATGTCACATGTTGGACATGTCCTCAGTCCTCTGAAGAAGTCTTCATGTCTTCTTCAGAGGACTGGCCTGTGTTTACTGAGGATTTAAAAAAAATAGAGAGACAGGTCAGGGGAAGTGTCATTTTGGACAACATAATGTTCATTACTGAGCGGAAAAAAGTTAATTATCGTTATCAGGAGGTGTCTGAGACAGCCCATTTTAAGAAAAATGTACAAGAACCAACAGTTAGAGCTCCTCAAGGAGCCTTTTCTCTGTGACCCCTTTCTGTCTTTTGCATATCTCGCCCACTCCCCTTATCTGGCATGTGTTTACTGAGGCTGGCAGGGAGAGATGATTAAAAAAATAGTTTAAGGACAAGAGAGACAGGTTAGGGGAAGTGTCATTTTGGACAAGAAACATGAAAAATGTACAAGAACCAACAGTTAGAGCTCCTCGAGGAGCCTTTTCTCTGTAACCCCTTTTGTGTGTTGCACTGTTAAACGCTCCTTCTTGTACAAGAATAATAAATTCAACTTGATACTTTTGAATCCAGTCCTCCTTATTCAAGAGTTATTTCTTTAAAAAATTCTCGTAACAGTTACAGGTTTGTTTGTAGATCTTCTTCAGAGCACAGGAAACTTCAGGTTACTGTTATAAAAATTTGGAGTATACTGGGGTGCAGATGTTATAACTCTTATAGAGAGTGTGTTGTGTGTTTTCTGTCTTTTGCATATCTCGCCCACTCCCCTTATCTGGCATGTGTTTACTGAGGCTGGCAGGCAGAGACGATTAAAAAAAATAGTTTAAGGACAAGAGAGACAGGTTAGTGGAAGTGTCATTTTGGACAAGAAACATGAAAAATGTATAAGGTCCAATAGTTAGAGCTCCTCGAGGAGCCTTTTCTCTGTAACCCCTTTTGTGTGCTTAACTGTTAAACGCTCCTTCTTGTACAAGAATAATAAATTCAACTTAAACTTTGATACTTTTGAATCCAGTCTTCCTTACTCAAGAGTTTTTTCTTTAAAAAAATCTCGTAACAGTTACAGGTTTGTTTGTTTGTGTGTGTCAGGTCAGGAAGTGTGATATTCAAATATTTCTCACAGGTGAACTGTTGAATTTCAGCCCATCGTAACACTCTGCGGCTCACATCTCGTCCTTTTTCCAGCCAGCACCTTCCTGATGCAGATAAAATAACAGACCTTTGCCCTCGTGCGTCACTGTAATTATTCGCAATAGACTCCCCACACCAACACCAACAGTCATTGTTATGGGAATTTTTAAAGAAGAACCCTTAAATAAAGAGGACTGGATTTAAAGTATCAAAGTTGAAGTTGAATTTATTCTTCTTGTACAAGAAGGAGCGTTTAACAGTGCCGCACACAAAAGTGGTTACAGAGAAAAGGCTCCTCGAGGAGCTCTAACTGTTGGTTCTTATACAGTTTTCTTAAAATGGGCTGTCTCGGACACCTCCCTCACTGATCATTTCCTTTTCTGGTTTTCTGCTCAGTAATGAACATTATGTTTCTTGTCCAAAATGACACTTCTCAGGCCTGTCTCTCACATCCTTGTCTCTCCTGTCCTTGAACTACTGATTTATAATTATCTCTCCCTGCCATCCTCCGTAAAACACAGTCCAAAATTAGGGAAGTGCACCCAAGTGAACCCCGGTATAAATCCTAATTTTTATAACGGTCATGAAGAGAAACACTCTGTGAAAGATGAGGCCTGAGATTCACAGAGTGCAAATGTCTGAGTGACTCCTTGACCTTTAATATCACAGTTGTTACTGAACACTGCTGTAGATTTTCTCGTTTTTTAAATGCTGGATCTTAAATAAATAATCCACATTTTCATCTGTTTACCCGGTATGAGGACAGAGGACGGGACAATGCCTGCCTGTCCTGCTGCTGTGTCATCGTACGTCTTTCTAGAATCCTGTGACCGTCTTTCTTTCTTACATCCACCCGCGATGATTTCATTACAGGCAGAAGCAGCAGTCGCGTTAGAAAAAGAACAGAAGAGTGTGTCTGCAAGTGTTGTCTGCCTCCTGACCTGATGTTAAGTAGGTTGCCACTTATTACAGTGGCTGAGGAAGTCTTGGCAAAGCCTGATGGTAGCTGCAGGAAGTTAAAGTGGATGTTTTGAAAAAGTTTTTCTGATTTATGGACCCGTTCTCTCTGTTTCTTCTTCCTTTAGTTTATCCTGAAGAATTATGGAGAGAATCCGGACAACTACAACGAACAGCTGAAGAAACTGGAGACGCTGCGGCAGGTTGGTACTGTGTGAAACATCTCCAGGCTCAGCAGGACGAGGACGCCTGTTGATTTAGATCTAAAGTTGGATGTATTGAAGTGGGATTGTACGGAGGCTGAGCAGTGCACGGCTATGCATGGAGGCAGCAGAAAAACATATTTGAACCACCTAAAAAACATCAGTGTCAGTCTAAGTGTGCAGTGTATTCAGAGTATTTCCCCGGCTTCCTCTCGCCATCAGACAGCTCTTTTTAAAGTCTTTGTATCCGTCTGTGCTGTGTTCAAGGCCACCAGACTTCACTGACAGAAACAGTCGTTGAACCTCGTGGAACACGAAAGCGATGAGTTAATTTGTGTTATTGTGTTTTAAAAAGTTGGTTTGGATCCAAACTAATGTTGTTATCTGTGGACTGAGGCAGCGGTAGATAAGCCGGTCTCGTGTTCTGTGAGGTCTGATGTTTCTGTCTGGAGCGATCCAAAGCTTCAGTTTCTTGTCTGATGGTGAAAATACAGCGGACCTTTAAACTGATGCATCACTTTGCTTCAGTGCTGGGACTCCTCTCTGTCACCTGCTGTGTGGTGAAGTTAACACACTGATACAACAGTATCACTTCATATCTTTGTATGACCGCTAAAAATACAGAATGCTTCTCTAACAGCTCTGACATTTAGACCCACACACACACACACTGAGCTGCCTCCCTATCAACACACACAATGAAGGTGAATCCAGTGCTGCACAACAACAATAAATGTGTGTGTGTGTGTGTGTGTGTGTTTCCTGGGGGAGGTTCTAATGGCAGCTGAGTGGAGTGAAGTGCTGAGTGATGATGTTCTCTGGTTTGCGTCCTGATCTGACCCCAGGCAGATTATCCGACGTACAGCTGAGCGACGTCACGGCGCGTTTGCAGAAGCTGTGATTTAAAACAACAACAACAAAACAGCTGATTAAACACTGAGATTCACTGTGTGTGTGTGTGTGTGTGTGTGTGTGTGCGTGTGTGTGTGTTTGTCACAGAGTGCGGTGAACGTGACGAGGGATTTCGAGGGATGCAGCACGCTGAGGAAGTACTTCGGCCAGCTGCATTACCTCCAGAGCCGAGTCCCCATGGGAACAGGCCAGGAGGCCGCTGTGCCCATCTCATGGTAAAATGTCCTGAATCTTCACATACAGGGGTAGACAAAATAACAGGAACGCCTCTGTCAGTCATTTTTAATGTCTGTTTTTGTAGCTCATGGTTGATGTTTCATGTTGTTGCTGTGTAATTTATAAATCCTTATAAATGTCACTGTTTGTGTGTAAAGTCTGAACTTTTCTTGTTGTTTCTGTGCAGGACTGAGATTTTCTCTGGGAAAACCGTCACCCACGACGACATCAGCTACGAGCAGGCCTGCATCCTGTACAACCTGGGTGAGTTCAGTCACACAGAGACGTTTCTGATATTACACAATCACAAGCCGCCCTGATGGTTTAAATCACAGTGAGTCATTGGATTGGCTCCCTTCGATTGGAGCGTCAGGGAGGTGCCGCTGCAGTAGAGGGTCCTGTGCACATCTGAGAAAAAACTGGAAACAAACACAGTGAGGGCGAGACGGGGGCGGCTGTAACGTGCTAAAAGAAACAAAGCGGTGTCATCTAGTAATTTGGTAGCATAGATATTTTCTTTTTTTTAATTTAAACACGTCTGTAATTATGTTTGGAGTCAGTCAGGCTGAAACCTTCTGGATAAAACCTCAGACGATAATAAAAATCTGCCCACCACAACGTGTTCAAATTGTGACAGTCTTAATATCCAAATCTATTCAATTCACTCTGATAGAAGATGAGGAAAATAATTCAGTTGTGACCTCTGAGAAGCTGGAACACGTCAACGTTTCTCTCAGCTGAGTGTCAGGCGAGAAGAATGCGCTGAGGCAACGTTTAAAGGAAATACAGATCATAGCTGACGTGCGTGCCAAGCTGGACGCTGCTGCCTGAATGTGAAAAGCAGAAACTAAAGAACTGACAGGTCGTTCTTTCTCTGCAGGAGCTTTGCACTCCATGTTGGGAGCTATGGATAACAGGGTATCTGAGGAGGTAATGCACACACACACACTAAACATAAGCATGTACGCACGCACACACACACACTCCTGCTGACTCTCTCCCCGCTCTGCCTTCAGGGCATGAAGGTGTCGTGCACACACTTCCAGTGCTCGTCGGGGGCGTTCTCCTACCTGAGAGACCATTTTAGCCACAACTTCAGCGTGGACATGAGCCACCAGATCCTCAACCTGAACATCAACCTTATGCTGGTAGGTTACACACATGCAAAACACACACACACACACACACACACACACACACACACACACAGATGTCTCATCGACTTGTGTCTGCATCGCAGGGTCAGGCTCAGGAGTGTCTTCTGGAGAAGTCCATGTTGGACAACAGGAAGAGTTTTCTTGTGGCTCGCATCAGCGCTCAGGTCATCTACTCGCTGCTAAAATATTAATTATATTTAATCAGTCAGTAAAAACATTAGAGCTTAATATCTGGCTGTGGTGCTGCAGGTGGTGGATTACTACAAGGAGGCCTGCAGGGCTCTGGAGAACTCGGAGACGGCGTCCATGCTGGGAAAGATTCAGAAAGACTGGAAGAAACTGGTCCAGATGAAGATCTACTACTTTGCTTCTATTGCACATGTGAGTCTGACAGAAGTGTGTGTGTGTGTGTGTGTGTGTGTGTGTGTGTGTAATTAATTGAGTGCGTGTACAAACATGTTTGTGTGTTGGCATTTGATTACTCAGACTGTGTCTCATTCGTGTTTTTCTTCTTTTGACAGCTTCACATGGGGAAACAGGCCGAGGAGCAACAGAAGTATGGAGAGAGGGTACGACACAGGATCAACAGTTTCTTTAACATCTGATTCTGAATTCTGAACAATAATTCAATTAATTGGCACATTTATTTAAAAACAATTAAAACAAGTCTCGATGTCGACTAACAAAGTACGATGGGTTGGATTTATCCATCATCAGGCAGAAATCATATCACCCTGAACTGAAAACATTTAGTTTCTCCAACCATTGTTCATTGGAAAAACTAATTGTAAACTCGTAATAAGTTGCTTTTCTTTTTGCTAAATGTCACAAATCTAAAAATATTTCATCTTTTTTCTGTCTTACTCAGATTTCTTTCTGTTGGTTACTTAAACGTTGTGTTTCTGTTTCCAGCTGGCGTACCTACAGAGCTCCTTGGACAAACTCAGTGAAGCTATCAAGCTGGCCAAGGTAGACGCATGATAAGATTATTTTTCTGCGTGTGTGTGCGTGTGTGTGTGTGTGTGTGTGTTCCCATTGTTTCACAAAACTAAAACTCTCCTTCGTTTTTTCTTGTTAAAACCAGGGTCAACCTGACAGCGTGCAAGAGGCCTTGAGGTTCACCATGGATGTTATCGGGGGAAAGTGAGCAACACGTCTTCCTGGTGGATGTCTGACTTTTCATCAAACTTTGTAGAAAATGTGTAAAATTATTTCTATTAAACTTTCATCTGCAGGTTTAATTCAGCCAAGAAGGACAACGACTTCATCTACCACGAGACGGTTCCTTCTCTGGAGACTCTGGCCTCAGTCAAAGGTAACAGGAAGAAGCTTTGTTCAGTTTCCTGCGTTTATCAAAGCTGTGTTTGCATATAGATATATAGGTGTACTGTCTTTGCATGTGTGATATGAAGAGCATGTTGTGTGTGTGTGTGTGTTTCGCAGTCTTTAACTGGGTGTGCAAGTTTAAACAGTGACATCCTGTTGGACCTGCTCGGTCTTTAGTTGCAGCTACATTGTTTTCAAAGTATTTACAGCCACAGTTAAGACGCAATGCTGCCAGTCAGAGCTCAGACTAGTGTGTTACTTTGAGATCATATATGCCATGGTAAGAATCGGATGCTTTGTCTCGGAGGAAGGTGCCTGAGCCAAAAGATCTTTGCAAATTAGGGCTGAGACTAATGATTTCTTCTGCTGATTACTGTCCTGATTTAATAGGTTATTGATTTTGGTCTAAAAAATGACTGAAAAAGGTGACAAATGATCCCAAAGCCCAAGCTCACATATTCAGAATATTAGTTTTTGTCACATTAACAGTCAAAATTCCTCCAAAAACATAATAGTTGGTTAAGAAAACCAGCTAATACTCACACTCAACAAGCAAAAAACTAAATTTTTGGCATTTTAATAATAAAAAAAAGAAGCTTTTTCTGATTATTGGGATTCCTCCACATCCAAAATCAGTGACACATAAAATAATTTAAATTGGCCTTAGAGTGTTTTAAGGACAAACCACAGAGGCTGCAGCTGTCTCTTTTGATTTTGACTCATCCTCTGTCAATCTGTGTGTAAATCCAGCTGCTCTGTGCCTTCCTAGGTGCCCCGCTGGTCAAAGCTCTTCCAGTCAACCCAACAGACCCCAGTGTTACCGGACCAGACCTGTTTGCCAAGTTGGTGCCAATGGCTGCCCACGAAGCCTCCTCACTGTACAGGTATGCACCTTCATCGTTCATGTTAGAGTAACGTGATTAGTCATAAATAAAGGTTTGTTTCTTCTGCAGTGAGGAGAAGGCCAAGCTGCTGAGGGACATCATGGTCAAGATTGAGAGCAAGAATGAGACGCTAGAGTGAGTATATGAGTGTGTGTGGGCAAGAAAGTGAGCTTGAGATGTTTTTGATCAGTATCTAATGACCTGACTGGTCTCGTTTCTTTCTGCAGGCAGTTCATGGACTCTCTGGGCTTGGAGCCTGAGTCGGTGGACAACCTGGACATGTACAGCCACATCCCCCCGGTCCTGATGGAGAAGTGTGCTGCTCTCAGTGTCCGACCAGACACCGTCAAGAGCCTCATCCAGTCCATGCAGGGTGAGTGGCAACAGCTTTTTTCCCAACTATGATGACTATACTTGTGTAAATAATGCCTGTCACATCATTCCTTGCTCCTGCAGGGCTCTCGGGTGTCTTCACCGACGTGGAGTCTTCACTGAAGGAGATCAGAGACGTCCTAGAGTTGGACGAGGCCGGCGAGCGAGCCCTCCAAGAGGTTGGTGGACCCACTGTGGGCGAGGTGCACCCAGCAGCTCAGGCCCACGCTCTAGCTGAGATCCGCAGGGACCTGGAGAAGTACATGGAGGCCCATGAGAAGGCCAGTTTTACCAACACGGAGCTCCACCGGGCCATGAACCTGCACATCAGCAACCTCCGTCTGTTGGGGGGGCCTCTGGAAAGTCTGAAAGATGCTCTGCCTCGACCCCAGCTCAGCGAAGGTGAATTTTTATTGAATGAATATTTAAAGAGACAAGCAATACTTGTTAAAGGAAGGCGAGGAAGCAGCAATAACCTGATCACTCAGCTGAATTCTTATAATGTTATAAATTATAAATGTGTGTACGAATGCAGAGGAAGTAGCAGGGCTGCAGTGTATGAAGCGAATCCTTGGGAAGGTGCAGGAAATGAGGGAACAGAGAAGCTCTTTGGAGAAGCAGCTTCGTGACCTGATCCAGCAGGACGACATCACCTCCACCCTCGTCACCACCGAGAGGGCCGACATGAAGGTGTGTGGCTGCAGAGGAATCTCTTCTGAACTCAGCAGTTTAATTATTTCATTGCATTGTATGACCTCTAAATAACCCGTGTCCTTCCAGCGTATATTTGAGGAGCAGCTGAAGAAGTACGAGCAAGTCAAGGTGTATATTGACCAAAACCTGGCAGCTCAGGAGAACATCCTGAAGGCACTGACTGAGGCCAACGTCCAGTACGCTTCGGTACGTAAGGGCCTGAGCCAGACTGAGCAGCAGTGGAACAGCACCGTTCAGGGATTAGTGGGCTCGTATGAAGCCTATGAGGACTTGATAAAGAAGTCTCAAGAGGGGAAGGAGTTCTACGAAGACCTGGAGACCAAAGCGTCACGTCTGCTGGAGAGAGCAAAGACCTTGTGTCAGACGAGGGCTGAGGAGAGGAAGCCCACCCTGGAAAAGTAAGATAGACATGAGCGGGTGTTTCCATAAACGTATTTTGAAGTATCTCATTGCTACAAGCTGTGGTTCTGTGACATTTACTTAAATCCCTGATGTTCATGTTGTCCTCTCTTGTTGTCCATCTCCTCCTCAGAGAGACCCAGAAGAAGCCTCCAGCACGGCCCACAGCTGCTAAGCCCTCCTTGAAGCCAAAGGCTTCGGATGTTGACTCTAGCCTGGAGGACCCAGAGTTGGCCCAGCTTAGTGCAGCCATTTTGGCCTTAGGTGGCGACCTACCTGAGGAACTCCGTAGCCTCCCCCCAGACATTCATTCTTTCCCCACCACAGCAGCTCATCTGCCCGGTCCTGAAGCCTTTGCCCCCCCTGGTGCTAACCTGGGTGGCAGCAGCTCTCTGCCTTGGCACGGTGCTTCGGTTGCTGGTCTTCCTCGCTTCCCTGCCAACCTGCCTCCTCCAGAGCTCCTGGCACGGATAGCTCAGTTTCCTATGTCTGGGGGTCTACCACCACAGGGACCTATGCCACGGGGGCCCCTTCCTCAGATGACTAAACAGATGCCTACACCACTGCCAACTCAGACAGCTGTGTCAGGTTATCTTCCAGCCCCTCCTCAAGCCCCCCAACCTGGACCTGTAGGCCCTGCCCAAGTCCGGCCCTCAACCACCACTGTGGATAGCATCCAGGCCCCAATCCCCAGCTACGCCCCTACACCACACCACCCTGTCCCACCTGCAGCCTCAACTGGCTACACTGTACCCCCACAAATGGGGGCCTACCCTCACTTTATGCCCCAACCAGGAATGCCCATTCATGGCCCAACCCAAATTCCGGCACCCCAACCACAGCAACATAAACAGCCGCAGCAGTACCCTCAACCCATTGGGCAACCACTGCCTCAGGGATACCAGCCTGGACCAAGGGCTATTCCTGGCCCTCACCCTTCTCTCCAGACCCAGCAAGGCTACCCCCCACGTGGATATATGCCCCCTCAGCCTGGTGTTCCTCCCCAGTACCAGCAGGCCTTCCCAGGTCAGCTGCAGCCACATCAACAAAATGGCTATCAGCCCCGGCCTCACATACCCCAAGGCTACCAGACTCCACAGGGCTATGTACCCCAACAGCACCCTCAGATGATGCCAGGCTCCATGCCAAGGCCACCTCAAACTGGGCATCCGCAAATACCCCCAACTTCTCAGCCAGGACCTCCAGTATCTCAACCCTACCTGCCCCATCCCAACCAACAGATGCCCCCTGGACTTCCTCACCAACACATGTTGCCACCACAGCAGCAAATGCCAATGCCCCCTAATACCCAGCAGATACCACCCCACCCACACATGCAGATACCAGGTGGCCCAAGAGTACAAATCCCCCCTACAAGTCAGCCAATGCCCCCAGTCTCACAGAACTATATGCCCCCCACTAGCCAGCCCATTCACCCAGGCCTGCACCCACAGATGCCTCCTGTCTCACAACCTCACATGGTCCCTGGTCCTCAGGTCCACCTCCAAAGGGGCCCTATGCCACAGATGCCCCCTAATGCACTACCACCACAACATCACCCCCATCCCGGACAGCCTCCTATCCCAAACATGCCACAGCAGCCCATCCGGATGCCCAGCCAACCCCAGGCTCAGCCCCCTCATTCTGGTGGAGTATGCTACCCTGGTGGGGCTCCCATGATGCCTCAGCAGCCCCTGGCACCACAGCCAGCAGCTCCCCAACAACCTCAGGCTCCTCTTCCTATGACCCATCCACAGCCCTCTACTATGTACCCTTCAGCTCCAGGAGCTAATGTACCTCAAAGTGCCCCACAGCAACCCACTGCCATGGGCCCACATGGTCCCCACATTCCCCCTGCTCCACACATGATCCAGCCCTCTCCTGGAGGTCCTTCAGTGGCTCAACCACCCAACACGGTCCCTCCTTCCCCATCGCCTTCCCCCTCCCCATCTCCCTCTCCAGGTCCTACCTCCTTGGGTCTGAATCCCCAGCAGAGACCCACACCAACCCCAACCCCTGGAGGCACAGCTCCACCCACTCTTCCCTCTCCCTCTGCCGTCTCTCCCTCCACGTCGCTGTTTCAGCGCCAGAACTCAAGCACAGACGACCTCCTCTCTTCGAGTCCTGAGAGCCAACCCGGAGGCACCAAGGCCCCCACCAATGTCCTCCAACCTACCAAAGCTGACCCACAAGATGGGGAGCGTCGAAAAAAGAGCTCCCAGGGAGTCCTCGTGATCCAGGGTGACCCATACCAAGCTCCAGAGCGCGTCGCCCGTCTTCACGGTGAACTGGAACGTTATAGATCCCAGGTCGACTCCTTGGAGCACCCCTCAGAAAACGAGGGTGGCCTGTCGGTGCTGGACGCCCGCTGGAAAGAACTACAAGACCAACAGGAGAAGGACGCCCGACAACTCTCTATCGCCATTGCCCGCTGCTACACCATGAAGAACCGTCACCAGGATGTCATGCCCTATGACCTCAACCGCGTGGTGCTGCAGTCGGGCAAAGACGACTACATCAACGCCAGCTACGTGGAAGACTTGTCGCCATACTGCCCACGCCTTATCGCCACACAAGCTCCGCTCACCGGCACAGCGGCAGACTTCTGGTTGATGGTGTACGAGCAGAAGGTGTCACTGGTGGTCATGCTGGTTTCAGAGCAGGAGCTGGAAAAGGTACGGTAATACCCCACTGTGGTAAAGCCTTTTATTTCACCAAGCTCTCACCAACCACTAAAAGTCAGTCCCAGATTTACTCTTCTTACTTGCCTTTTCTCTTCTTAGCCTCCTCCATCAACACCCTCTTCACTCTTTTCTCCTCTGTCATTATGGCCGTAGAGGCTGCTGAGCCCGATTCTGTTCCTCGTTCACACAGCTCCGGTTCTGCACAACACTAGCTCTGCTCCTCATTAGCTTTCCCCCACAACCCGGGCCTGTAAACCTCCTCTTCTTCTCCCCGGTGGTACAAACATTAACACCTAACTCACAGAGAGTTAAGGCGGAGCAGCAAGAGGAGACGAGAGATAACTCTGTGAGGAGGCCTTTTTTGGAAGCACCTCCTCTGTAATGTCATCTCGTCTCGTCTGTTCTGTTGTTGCCGTGTTGTGTTCTTTAAACATCTTCTCGATGTCTACCAGGGAAAGGTCGTGCGCTACTTCCCAACGGAGCGTGGCCAGCAGCTCTCTCAGGGACCAATCACGCTCAGCCTAACCACGCAGAAGACAGCACCGACGCACGTGGAGCGCATGATCAGCCTGCAGTACCGCGACCAAAGCCTGAAACGCACCGTTGTCCATCTCCAGTTCATGTCCTGGCCGGAGCTGTGAGTCGATTTCTTTTTTTATTAAACATATAAACACACGTTTAATTTAAAAAGTGTTTGAGCCTCTGTTTTCATGTTTCTCATCAGGGGGCTTCCTGACAGTAAGAGCAACCTGCTGCGCTTCATCCAGGAGGTTCATGGACACTACCTCCACCAGAGGCCCTTACACACACCTGTCGTGGTTCACTGCAGGTGAGTGTGTGTGTGTCATGGGGTCTTGTTGATTCTTGACCTACAGTCATTTTAACTTCTCGTGGTGTGTTCACTGTCTCAGCTCGGGTGTGGGACGGACTGGCGCCTTCTGTCTGCTGTACGCTGCACTGCAGGAGCTGGAGGCAGGAAACGGGATCCCGGACCTCCCGCTGCTGGTGAAGAAGATGAGACAACAGAGGAAGAACATGCTGCAGGAGAAGGTCCAACACAAATCCTGACGCATGAATAAAGTTCATCATAAACAGAACCTGCTCCTTCATATTAATATTCTTCTCTCTCTGCAGCTTCACCTGAAGTTCTGCTATGAGGCCGTGTTGAAGCACGCCGAGCAGGTTCTCCAGCGACACGGCATCACTACCGCCACCTACAGCAAGAACACCAACTCTGCAGCCACAAAGGTTTGAAGCCTGTTCCCAGTTCTGCATCCCACAATCCACTGCACACCAGATTATCACTCACGATACTGTATTTATCATGAACTCGCTCAGTGTTGGACAGTTTTTCATCATCATACGGCAACTAACGATTGATTTTATGATCGATTCGTCAGCTGATTATTTTCCAAAATTCAAAAAGATCAAATTAATCCATTTACAACATTATGAGGAAAAAGGATTGTATGTAGCAGAATTGTAAAAAAAATCAGCTTTTTTGTTTTTTTGTCGTGGTTTGACGTTAAACTGCCGAACATTTTGACTTTTCACAGAAGGAAAAGTTCACGTTTTTCTTTTTTAAATTCAGATTTTTATTTTTGTAGATGAGCAAAAAACAAACAAAATTAATGAAAAATAAAAAGGTACAGATGTACAGTGCTTTATTAGACCACCACCCAGTGTATAGAAACATCTGGAACAGATGTTATATACGTCAGTGCTGGGAGTAGAGTCTGTTGCTGTAGTTCAGATCGTTTCGTTTCGATCGTAGCCTGTCAGTTGAATCATTTCCAGTTTGATTTGTTTTCGCCTGATCGCTCTGGAAGAAAATCCTCGAGTTCTGCTCAGACGAGGTATTTTTTTATTTTTCAGTCAAAAGTTTTCTTTCCTCTGTTTCTTTCTCATCCTTTCTGTCTTTCTCTCTGCAGCCTTACTCCAGACAGGAGTCCCAGCAGGATCTTGTCCTCGGTGGTGACATGCCCATCAGCTCCATCCAAGCCACCATCGCCAAGCTCAGCATCCGCCCGCCCAGCGCCACAGACCCCGCCATGGAGGCTCCGTTTGGCCTGGAAGAGCAGGTTGGCGCCATCCTGCCCGACCTCACCTCGCTGGGTGACGTCCAGGTGCTCCAGTTCCCCTGCCCCCCCACGGACCCCCAGCCCCCTTCCTCTTTCAGTCCACCTCTCGCCTCCCCCACCCACTGCACACCGCCACCACCCCCCAATGGTTTGGATGCAGTCTCCCCCTGCACGCCACCAGCAGCCAACCACCAGCCACTCCCTGAGGCGGGGTCCAGTGTCAGCCCGCCTCCTCCGGCTCCCTCGTCTCTGGAGCTGCTGGCCTCGCTGACGCCCGAGGCCTTCTCCATGGAGGGAGGCGGGAAGGGGAAGCAGCGGGTGACCAAGCAGAGCTTCCTGCAGCCTGCGGAGGGTCAGGGGCTGCATGGGACTCGAGGGGAGGAAGGCGGCGACGACGACCCGCTCAGCAGCCTGGACCCCCTGTGGAGCCTCAACAAGCACTGAGACGCCCACAGCAAAAGCCTGTAGCTCTTTCTAATCCTGCTTTTAAGACGGAAAACAGCGAATCCTGACACATTTTTAGCAGCGTTGATTACCAAGACGTGCCTGGTGGCAGACGGTAGGGGTTCACATTTGTTAGTTAGTTGTATTTCCATTACTGGTGGCTTCTGGGACCAGATCACTATGCACTCGTCTGTATTCCTTTTATTCCTTCAGTCGCTCTTTGTTCTCCTTTCTACGTCTGTGATGGATGGACGGACGTTCTGCACTTCCAGATCTGGGTTTAAAAAAATCACAAAAGCATGCACTCCACTTTCACGCGCGATCGCCAAGAGCTCGCCAGGGCGGCGTGAGATGATTCTAAAGACTGGAACGATGGATGCATGGAGGAGCCGGGTGGAGCTTAAAGGACACACTTAAACCCTGCGCCACCTCCCCTAATTGTCAACTCAATCAGTTGTCATGGTAACGGAAGCGTACAAATCAGCACGTCTTAACAAGTTGATTCTTTTTCCTCTTCTTCATCTGTAACACTGTAAATATCAAATAAAATTAGAATATTCCAAACGTTCACTAATCATCATCATTGTAAAGACATGAAATAAATCCAGTAGACGACACACGACTCTCTCTTTATTTGAAAGTTAGTAAAAAGTTTTGTGCTGTTTTTAAAAAAGTTTTATTCTGTTACAAAAGTCAGAATTTTAAGGGCAATAGGTCAGAATAAAAAAACTTTTTTCCCCTCAAATATTTAGACTATTATTCATTTTTATTTATTTGTTTGCTACTTTTTTCCTAAAAATTCTATTTTCCTTTTAAAAAAAAAAAA
>NC_040023.1:37071893-37085328 GCF_000972845.2 Larimichthys crocea
TTTTTTTTTCTTTGAATTTTTTTTTTTTTTTGCAATTTTCCGGTCATACTTTTGGTTCAAAATAAAAACTTTTGGAGGGATTGTGACCTTTTCTAGAAAAAAATTGACTTTCATAAAATTGCCATGTTTTTTGAATCGCTTTCTGAAAATTCTAATATTTAAGGAAAATTGCAACCTTTTTCTGAGAATTCTGACTTATTTTCAGAAAAAAAGTCACAATTTTTTCCCAGAGAAAAAATTCTCTCAGAAGAGTTATTTCAGTTTAAATAATTATGTTTTGCAATTTTTGGTCTTGTGACAAAAGTCCGAATTGTTGGAAAGCAATAGGTTCAGAATAAAACAACCCTTTTTCCCCTCAAATATTTAGACTATTATTCATTTTATTTATTTGTTTGCCTACTTTTTCTCTAAAAAATTCTATTTGTCCTTGTTTAAATAAAAAAAAAAACTCGACTTTTATACTCTAGATATTCAAATTTCTTTTTCTCAGAATTCTTACACGATTTTACGAAACAGTCAGAATTATATCAATACGGTGCAATTTTCCGTTACAAATTTTAGAACTTTTCAGGAAAAAAGTCACATTTTACTTACCAAAACACAAGTTTTTTTTTTTGCTTTGAATTATTATTTTTTTTTTTTTGCAATTTTCCAGTCAGACTTTTGGTTCAAAATAAAAACTTTTGGAGGGATTGTGACCTTTTCTAGAAAAAAATTGACTTTCATAAAATTGCCATGTTTTTTGAATCGCTTTCTGAAAATTCTAATATTTAAGGAAAATTGCAACCTTTTTCTGAGAATTCTGACAAATTTTCTGAAAACAGTCAGAATTATCAGATAAGGTGCAATTTTCCGTAAAATATTAGAATTTTCAGGAAAAAGTCACAATTTTACACCAAAAACATGTTTTTTTTTCTTTGAATTTTTTTTTTTTTTTGCAATTTTCCAGTCATACTTTTGGTTCAAAATAAAAACTTTTGGAGGGATTGTGACCTTTTCTAGAAAAAAATTGACTTTCATAAAATTGCCATGTTTTTTGAATCGCTTTCTGAAAATTCTAATATTTAAGGAAAATTGCAACCTTTTTCTGAGAATTCTGACTTATTTTCAGAAAAAAAGTCACAATTTTTTCCCCCAGAAAAAAAGTTCTCAGAAAAAAGTCAGAATTCAGATAAGTTGCAGTTTTCCTTAAAATATTAGAATTTTCAGGAAAAAGTCGCAATTTTACCCCCAAAATGTGATGTTTTTTTATTGAAATATTTGAAAGTTAGTAAAACGTTTTGTGCCGTTTTTAAAGTTTTATTCTGTTACAAAAGAATTTCTTTTAAAAAGTCAGAATTTTGAGGGGAAATAGGGCAGAATAAAAAAAAACTTTTTTCCCCTCAAAATTTAGACTATTATTTACTTTTATTTATTTGTTAGAACTTTTAGGAAAAAAGTAGTAATTTTCCTTAAAAAAAAAAATCTAACTTTTATATTCAGAATTCAAAATTATTTTTCTGAGAATTCTGACTTATTTTCAGAAAAAAAATCAGAATTCAGATAAGTTGCAATTTTCCTTAAAATATTAGAATTTTCAGGAAAAGTCACAATTTTACCCCAAACACGTGTTTTTTTTTTCATTGAAATATTTTTTTTGCAATTTTCCGGTCATATTTTTGGTTTAAAAAAAAACTTTTTGGGGAACATTGCAATGTTTTTTAAGTCAGACTTTTCACCCAATGACACTGCAATTTTCCCAAAGTGATTTTTTTGGGAGGGGGGAAATTGTGACTTATTTGACTAATTATTTTTTTTTACAGAACAATCATTTTTTGGGGGGGATTGTGACCTTTTCTAGAAAAGAATTGACTTTCCGAAAATTGCAATGTTTTTTGAATCTGACTCTTTCTGAAATTTCTAATATTTAAGGAATATTGCGACCTTTTTCAGAGAATTCTCTTATTTTTGGAAATTCGGAATTCTAAAAAACCTCATCATAACACTGTAAATATCAAATAAAATTTGAATATTCCAAATGTTCACTAACCATCATTGTAAAGACATTAAATAAATCCAGTAGATGACACACGACTCTCATGGTATCAAAGCCTCTTTATTTGAAAATTAGTAAAAAGTTTTGCGCTTTTTTAATTTCATTTTTTATTCGTGTTACAAAACAGTAAATAAGTTATCTCCATTACTACAGCCTGTGTAGATTGTAGCCAGCCAATGAGGAGCAGACCTGCATGTTTCAGATTTTCACCTCACAAAGTTCTTCTTCTGCTTTAAAGGACGACGCACCGACAGCCAGATGGAACGTTCGAAGCTGAAGCGCTGAAATAAAATGTATTTTCTAACTGACGACGTTCTGTTGAATGTTTCGTTACAAGGCCGAGTCTGTAACGTGACGAAGCGAAAACATTCAAAAAGAAGCTGTCACACCAACTCTCTCTCCATCCGTTACGGAACAGTCTGACACCTTAGGAAAGGTTTTTGTAATAAACTCCACCAGAGAGCAAACGTTTCCCCAGAATGTCGAACTTCAGCTTCAAATCAAATTCACATTGCTAGAAAACAGAAGTAAAAAACACAAAATCTAAAATCTAGCTACACAAAAACATCTAAACAAACGTTACGGTGCCGAGCAGCTCGCAGGTTTTTACGCTGCGACGTCTCGTAAACACGGAGTCCGAGCGTTGTAAACTATTTGGGAGCTCGGTCGCTGCGAACCCGCTCGTCCGCAGCGTGCACGCTCACCAGAGCTGCAGGCGTGAACTCCGTCGGCACGTCTAGTTACGTCCACGTTTCCTAAAAGTAAGCTGATGTCCACAAAAAGTGCCTAACGTGTGTGAGCGCGTGCGTCAGAGAGGGTTAGTAGTGCATTGAATTAGTGTTGCGATGTGATACTGTTCGAGGATCGAGTCGCTGTTTTTTTGTTTTTTAACAGATTCGTTAGTCACATTCAGTGGATGCAGCTACACGAGATGGTCGATGGCGGATGGTTTGAAAAGTAAAATACATTCTGTCTGTTGTTGGTGTCGGTCAAAGAGACGAGTCTTAAACCTGGACGACTTGGAGCCGAGTGAAGAGGTGAAGTTCAGGCACAGGTGGAGTCTCCACCTTTAATGACTCCATCAGAAGAGTTTTAGAATTAAATCAACGATTTAACAGATTTGGGTCCTGACTCTTAACCAATGATATGATGAACGTTTAAATAACTTGATGAGCAAATTATATAAATTATCAGTGAAATGGCAACGGAAGAGGGTCACATGTCAATCATGTTTTAATTCATTCTCAAAAAAAGATTTTTTTTTCCCTCAAAATTCCAACTGTAAAAAAATATATTCTTCAGAATTAAAAAAAGAAAGTCAAAATATTTAAAAAAAAAGTATTTTAAATTTTTTTTAGAGAAAAAAAATCCCCTCAGAATTCCGACTTTTTATTGCTAATTTCAACTTTTTTAAAAGATAATTTTTTTTTTTTTTTTGAATTGACTTTTTCTAAAATAAGAAAAATATTTTACCATTCTGACTTTTCTAAAGAAATGAAGTTATATATTTAAATTTGCCTTTTTTAAAAAAAATGTTTGGATTTTTTGGTTTAGAATTCTTTTTTAAAGAAAACTTTTTTCTGAATTCTAAAACAGTCTTTTTTTTTCTTCAATTAAAAAAAAGTCAGAATATTAAAAAAAAAGTATTAAAAAGTTTTTTAAGAACAAAAAAATTCCCCTCAGAATTCCGACTTTTTTTTAAAGTAAAAAAAACTTTTTTTTTAAATCGACTTTTTTCTAAAAAAAAAAAATACTTTTTAACTTAGAATTCTGACTTTTCAAAGAAATAAAAGTTAATATATTTTTAAAAAATTCTGACTTTTTTTTTTTTCAAATTCCAACTTCCAAAAAATATTTTCAGAATTCTAAAAAGAAAAGTTTTTTTCTGAATTCTAAAACAGTCTGTTTTCGTTCAATGTAAAAAAAAAAAAAAAGTCAGAATTTTGAGGAAAACTTTTTTTTCTCTTTAAACTTTTTTTTAGCTTTAACTTTTAATTTAACTTTCCAGCCCTCTCCAAAGCGTCCTCATACACGGTGACTTCTGATGACTCCTGCTGCTTATCGGCATCGTTTGGAGTCTGTATAGAATATGAAGCTCATAGAAATGTTGAAACTGTTTAAACTAAATGAGCAGTTGTTTTGTATTATCAGCTAACAGAGACAGCTGAGTGTCTGTGGCCTTTCTTCACATTTTCACAGCTGCAGAAGAGTCGAAGGTTCAAGACCGACTGCTGAACTTTCCATCAACAACACGACGACGAGATGTTACAGTAAACAGAACAAAAAAAAATCTCTAAAGGGCACAATTTATATAAAAAATGACTTCTTCTCATCCAAAATTCAAGCAGTTTGGAAATGGAGGTAGCCTGATGAAGGTGTAGCATGTGGGGGAGGCGGAGGGAGCGCAGACGGCGGCCCCCTCGTACAGCATCAGTAACCCAGGATCAGAGGCCCGAGGCTGGGACAAAAAGGAACCTACAGCCGCCCCCACCTCCATCCAAACACGTCAGTGTTTCCAGTTCAACGTTCCAACAACCGTTACATAACCCAAACAAACAATCACCATCGTACATGTACGTCATTAAGTCCACATCATTATATTCTCGTTTAAGAGCCGGGATTAGCCTTTCATAAACAAACTGTTATTTAAAAATGTATCGCTAATAAATAATATTTATACATATAAAAACAGGTTTACTTTATACAGTAATCATCACTTCTCCCGCACACACACACTTCACACACGAGCAAATCAATGTTTGTTCTCAGCAGTGTTTCGATCCATTCATTCATGTCTGCAACACACACACACACACTCGAGCTCGCCATGGCTGCACGTCTTCGCCGTGAAGCGAACGAGGCAGCGGGAATATTTTCTTAAAAAATTAAAAGGAGAATTTTTTTTTTTTTTTAAATCTTTCTCTGTGGGTGGGTGGAGGGCGGTCACAGTTGAAGCCCCACCCGTGTCAGCAGCAGCATTGAGGGCAGAGCCACGAAACAAACGCGCACAGAAAAAACAAAGCACAAACTGGTGACGGCTGGATTCTCTTTAAAGCGAAGAGAAACATCCTCCGATAAGACGCAGCAGGTTGCACAGTCAGTCCGTTTCCTCGTTACATCCAGGCGACTTAAGACATCTGAAAGAAACACAAAGAGCCTCGTACGCACGCCGCGCCTCCTCTGGGTGTCGGAAACACACGGAAAAGAAAACGAGAGAATCAAAATGACGAGGAGGAAATTGTTTGTGTCTCCTCAGTCTAGTTTCTCCAGCACAGACGGCACGTACACGAGGCTGAGCTCGCTGCCGAAGTCGCAGACGATGGCGGCGTTGTCGAGCACCAGCAGCTGCCGGACGCCCTGCCCGTCGCTGCTCTGGCCCAGGTAGACGGTCTGCAGCAGGTCGCCGTAGTTCAGGTCCCAGAAGGAGACGCAGCCCTGACCCCCCGTCACCAGGAGAGACTCGGAGATCACGCCCAGGCTGGCGCCACAGCCCACCTCCTGTGAGGAGGAGAGAGGCGTGAGGAACATGCAGAGAATCTTTAGCTGCTGATTGGTGCGTTTAAATCGTCGTACCTGCTGTATGGAGTACAGCTTGATCCCGGTGCTGCGGTCCCAGACGCAGATGAGGTCATCCAGTCCCGAGCTGATGACGCAGGTGGTGGTGCAGACCAGCGAGGTGACGTCGCCTCGGTGACCGTAAACGTGGCTGACGCGGCTCCCTGTCAGGACGTCCCACAGGCAGATGGCGCCGTCCTGCCCGCCGCTCGCCAGAACCATTGTCTGAGGAGGCGGAGACGCAAAGATTTAGATTTTATTTTATTGCGAAATGAAATATTAGAAGAGGACGGCGTGTTACCGACCTGGTCTATGTAGATGGCTGTGATCCCTCCAGAGTGACCCTGCAGGGTGAAGAGGCAGCACGAGTCCTCCAGACGATAAATCTGACAAACGGACACGGAGGACTGAAGTTAGTTTGTTACACAGACGAAATCTATGATGGTTCTTCTGTCAGAAACATCAGACTGAAGTCTGACGCGTGGTATTCGGTGCGTTACCCGGACAGTGTGGTCCTGGCTGCCGGTGACGACCCTCCCGGCGGCCGCTCGCAGCACCGTGATCGGCTTCTGGTGCGCGCACTGAACGGAGCGCGTGAGCTGGCAGCTGATCACGTCCTCGCTGCTGTAACAGGGAGAGGGAGGCATGCTGCCTCGCCCGGGAGCTCCTGCAGGAGGAACACATGGAAAATGGTTTATATTACAACCATCATTAGTTAGTTAGTTCATGTAACATCAAAAAACGAGCCGCGCAGTCCAAAAGTTAAAAATGTTCAATAGTCAAACAGCCTGAAACGGACGATTTAAAAAAAATGACAATTACACAATTCACGTCATCTTAAACATCAAGTTCAAGAACTTTTCAAGGATTTTCCAGGCCTCTAATTTCCTCAAATTCAAGGACTCAACATGACATAATTTAAGTTATAATGAGAACTAAAAGAGTGACGGCAAGTTATTAAAATCATTAACAGCAAAACAAAACTTTCCCTTTAAATTCAATGAATCGATCATTTCAGATTAAATCATTGTTACAGCTCCAGTTTATGATTATTCACGTTGTCTGCGGGTTTTTTAAAAATCATTTGGTTTATAAAATGTCCTCAGATGTCTAATTTTGTCCGACAAATACAGTAATATTCAGTTTACACTGATATGAAACAGAGAGAAGAAGTTTTAACAAGTTAAACATCATCAGACAGCGAAGCATTAAAACTGATCGCTGCCGTCCAGATGTTGTATCATCAGCATCAGACGGGCCAACAGAACCACCAACAGGTGACGGGGATGAAACTTTCCTTCCCGTTGAGACGATGCAGTTAAATTTAAACAATAAGACGAGCTGGACGAATGAAAGACGTCGTCACGTCGTCGTCAGGCTCACCTCTGTACTGCAGCAGACACAGAGGCTTGTTGATCTCCACAGTGAAGAAGTCCAGAGACCCGTTGAGCCGAGCCGCTACGATTCTGGAGGACGAAGAGAAGTGAGAGTGAGCTCGGGTCAGCAGACTGTGACATATATCTAATTCATGTCGTCGACATGTGAAGAAAGATACGTGTGTGTGTGACCTGTTGTTGAGGAAGGCGAGCGCTGTGATCCCGGAGAGTCCGTCTTCATTACTGCAGCGTAACGACCCTTCGACTGCGTCCCACAACTGGAAGCAAAGCAAGTTTATTTTACACGTTTTAGACGAGGAAACTAGAAAATCTCTAAATAAAAAAAAAGATTGCTGACAAGTTTTGTGAACACAAAAATCCTAAATATTGTGATATTTAAATATTTATACAGGTGAACAGACTCAGTCCTAACCTTGCAGTCTGATTGGTCAACCAGACATTCATCTCCATGGTAACCTTACAGATGGTACATATGAAACTATTTGTTTATTTCGAAGATATTTAGGATGTTTTGATATCTTTAAAAACTATCCGATAAATGTGGAGCTGTTTTTTATTTTTATTCATGAAAATAAATCAGAACAAAGTCGACCATGATAGATCATGATCGATTATCACAGCTGCAGAGAAACCGATCGATCGGTCACAATGAGAGCGGCAGCGAGGCGGTTTACTGTTTGTACATGTGGAATTTATTCAGATCTTTAACTAGGAGTCTACTGCTGTGACTTCCTGTTGAAACTGAGATCAGAAATCTGAATATATTTAGATTATATGTTTAATTTCAGCTGGTAACTGTTGTATGATCGTAATATTACAGAGAGGCTGAGCTTTAGTGATGCGTGCACGAGCGCCGCATCAATAATTCGTGGTAAAGCACACCCTCTGATGTAATATAATATGTAAGCATGCACACAGACACACCTCCAGTTTACCGCTGCTCCTCCCAGCAACGATCAGGTTTCCTCTCAGCTCCAAGGCCCACACGGAGCTTTCCCAGTCCGGCGTCGCCTGCGTCCCCGCCGCGGAGGCTCTCTCTTGGTTTAAGTATGCGGCGGCGTCCCCCATGCTGGGCGTTCTCTGGAGCTGAGCTCCCGAGGGCGGCGAGGAGGAGGCCGAGGAAGGAGAGGGGTAGGTGGAGGTCGAGGGGGGCTCGTGCTCCATGTAGGCGCGCTCCACCAGACCGCCAAAGTCAAAGCCCGCCCTGGGCGGGGTGGAGAGGTGCGAGGGCGGCTGGGAGGTGAAGTTGGTGTCGATGAGCGGCGTGAGATCGGGCTGGTCGGTGAAGAGAGTCGGCCGGGCGGGAGCGCAGCGGCGCCTCAGCGGGTAGCCGCCCTCCTCCTCCGATAGACCGTCGGCGCTGACGGAGGAGCCGCGACCTTCCGAGCCTAAACAGTCCGAGTCTGCGGCTCCGCCCACGCCGTCCCAGCCGTCACGCTGCTCCCAGCAGCCACTGCTGCTGCACCGCCTGATGGGGAAACACAGTCATGACAGAGTTTGGCCACTAGAGAGCACCGACACGTAAAAAGAAGTCTGTATGACGTGACACCAGAAAGAAAGAAGATTTAGTTTGACTGTTTTTTGCCAAGTGAGAAAAGATATTCCAGAATCTGTTACCACTAAAGTTTGTCAAACATCGACCTCTGCAAGTGAGAAACTGAACAAGATACATAATATATATACATATACATATCTTATATATGGGATTATTATACATCTTAATGTATAATAATGAGGCTGTAATAGAGAGTAAAGAGTTTTATTCTTTCTGACTCAAACTCTGCTCAGAAATCTCGTTGTTGACGCATAAGATAGAACATATTTTTCTTTAACTTCGTTATATTTGACGTCCTCACCCGTGGTTCGGGATGACGGTCAAACAGTCGCCAGTCTGAGCGTCCCAAACCCGAATCTGTCCTGCCAGGCAACAGCTCGCCAGCAGCATGCCGTCACTGGCCAGACACTCGATGTCCTGCAAGACGGAAACGTTCATTCAACCTGCTGGTTACAGACACATTCACTCAAAGTATCACAGGATGGTTCTTGTTATTTCAGTCACATTCTTCTCCATTGTGCTTCTGATAATCTGCCAGCGTCTCCGTTTACAAACCGGTTGGACCAGTCTAATCCCTTTTCTCAGTAATCTGGGTTCTCACCATACTGTGGCCCCTCAGCAGCAGCGGCGAGATCTCGCTGACGGGTGGCGAGTAGCCGTAATCGTCGCAGGGCAGGTCCCCTCGGCGCCGGCGCCCGTGGGCGACGCCGTTCTGGCCGTAGTTGCGCGGGCAGAGGACCCGGTAGAGACAGAAGAGGAGCAGAACCAGCAGGACGCCCGCCGCCAGGCCCAGAGCTGCCACCCTGTGACGGAGAATGAACAAACTCTTGTTTACAAAACCATCGACACATTTCATTTTCATTTCTGAAGGTTTTCAGGAGCCGATGTCGTGCTAGAACAGGAGCTCTGTGCAAGAGTAAATGTGGGACTGACTTTTAGTGGTTGGTGAGAGCTTGGTGAAATAAAAGGCTGAAAGACAGACGCCGAGCTGGGCTGATGCTGCTGTTTTTGATCATAAGTACTGTAACCAGAACAAATACTCGAGTACAGCTGGACACATTTACCACGGCGCTTTGCTTTCTGTCCGCTCCTCTACCTGCTGTGGAATGTGGCATAACTGTGACGATGAAACCTGCTGGATGAGTGCGAGCTACCCTGCCTGAAATACCGCTCGACAGCTCGGCCGCTCACCTTTAAACACAGAGCCACAGAGTTACGGAGATGTTGACTTATTTCTGCTTTTTATTAGACGGACGGTTGGGAGTAAACAGGAAATGAGGGGGTACACCTCAGACGTGATGACAATGCAAACATCCTCCTCGAAGTTTTCCCTCGAGGCTGTGTGGACTTTTAACGAGCATCTTTCTGTTTCTTTGAGCTGTAGTTTGTAGTCTCACAAATAACTCAGAGAGCAGGGAGGAGTGAGCTGCGCCTCTTGACATAATTCAACTTCCGTTATCTAATATCAGTCTAAGTCCGTCTCTACTTGTTTCCTTAGCTGTCAAAACATGAAGGAAATGGTACGTTCTGTATTTGAGCTCTCACCGCTCACTCGCTCTTCCGTTTCAGGAGGTACGGATGTTTTTATTTGTGCCGTCTGAACAAAGTGAATTTAATAAGTCGAGCTGCACACGGAAGTGAGATTTTGAAACATACTCGAGGAAGCGCGGCCGTGCGGCTCCACTATTTCAGAGGCTAAAACGCTCTTTGTCGTATTTACACAGTCACAGTTTAAATACAAACATTTGTTTCTGTGCTGATGATGGAAACTACACCGTGTCACGAAAGGGTCCCTAAAGCGAGGAATGTGTGTGTGTGTGTGTTTGTAGGTTTGTAGTCCGACGGGTTTATGGCGTGCAAATATGAGGCAGCTAAACACGGAGCTGACACAGTGAACACAGACACACCGCAGAGTTTCTTTAACGATTAATCTGCCGATTGTTTCTGCTGTTCATCGACGAGTCTTTGAAATGATTTAATCAGAAACAGTCGAAGAAAGAAAGAGCTCAAAAACAAAAGAACGTTCGTTCTTCTTAAGTTTATTAAGTCTTGTATTAATTAAACAGTAGAAACCTGTTAACGACCTTCACACAGGACGTCTTGACTGCAACGTTACACTGATGATAAACAGATTTGCTACAAATTTGTGCGTGACATCAACTGAGAGAAAGAAGCGGCACGTATCCTGATGGATTATGATACAAATGTTCAGTCCTTGAATTAAATGTTACGACTGTTTCCTCTCTTCACGGTTCCCACGCCTTATAAACATCAAATTCAAGGACTTTTCAAGGCCTGATTACCTCACATTCAAGGACACAACTAGATATACCATGATGTGGATCAAGGTTAATAATTACGACACTTTCAATGACTCGTGTCTATTAATGTGTATTTACAAAACACTTTCAAGGATTTTAAGGACTTGTGGGAATCATGGTCTCTTAGATTTTTAAGCTCATTGTCGGAGAGCTTTTTAATTACTCGTTTGTTCTCCTCTCTTACTCTCAAGCCTGAGGCGACTGAATTAGCTCGGAGGCTTTAAATAAACATGAACACACCGAGAGAGACGCTGGAAATCCAAACAAATCTAAATGCTAATGCAGGAGGAAGCTGGAGAGGTCCTGGAGTTGCTTTGAAGCAGACTGGGTTTAATTAAATGAACCACCCTCAGTGTTTCGAACATCTGACTGAACTACTCGAGGCTCTGCTGTTCTTCTGTGTCTGTGTCGCAACCCGTGCCGAATCCGGTTCTAACAGCATGATCAACTTTATCACGCTGGCCTCTCTCTGCGTCTCAGGGTCACCAAAACAAGCCGTAAACTCAGCTGCCGCTTCCCCCGCCGTGAAGGTCGTGACCCTGACCCGACATCAGCTCATATCTGTCCTTCGTATCTCGCCGTCCAAAGATGAAACAAAGAGCTCGGCCCGCTCCGCTCGGCAGTCAAGGTGACAACACGGCGCCTTACACAACACAACAGTTCGTAATGTAGTCAAAGAGTGTGAAGTCAAAGTTCCTGCATCTCGTCCACAGGCTTCAGAAACAAATGAAACAAAGATGATGTCAGTAAATCTTGTAGTTTTGGTGTCAAACATTGTCCGGCACAGCTGATTATAGAAGCATCACTAACTCTCAGCAGCATCGACTAGAATAAATACCCTTTAATGAAGTCACTTGTTGCAGAACATTTGCATCGTCGTGTCAGCGGACAGTCCATCTGTTTTCATTCCAGCTCAGAAATTCACTTCATCAGACATCACATTGGGAATCTGTGAACTTTTCCGTCCTTTAAATCGGCCTCAGAAATTCCATATTGGTGAGGCTCTAGACCAGAAATCAACCAATCACTGGGACTAGATCAATGACCTGTGTGACGGCTGTTGGCAGTGCATTGTGGGATTTGTAGTTTGACAGGCGGTATAAGCTACAAATGTTAGACAATACTCGTAGGAGGTAAAGAAAACAATCGACCCGTTTCATTTGTTCTGTTTCTTTGTCTCCAGATGAGATTCGATCAGTCCAGACATGAGTACACGAGTCAAAGCTTCACCTTCACACCCTTCTTCTAGAACTCAAAGAAAAATAAAAACACACAACAACACCTGTACATCTTCAATGATCCAAACTCGTCAGTCTCACACAATCAAAAACTAAAGAATCCAACGTGTCACCTCTCGGGATGGGAATCGAGAACCAGTTCCGTGTGTTTCAATTCCATTGAATCGTTTGGCAGTTCATCTAACGATTCTCTTATTAATTCCAGAAAGCACGAATTACGTAGCTTACGCAAGTTTCTCACATGCAGTGCAATCAGTAGTAAACAAAGTCACCCACTCGGTTCAAACGCTCCAAAGTTTGGCTGCATTTTACCAAAACAGACGTCAACAGGGCGAATTGCAATCATTGCAAAGTGGAGATAACAGCGTCGGGAGGGGACACGACCAACATGCAGAAATATTTGCGCACACAACATGCAATATTTTGAAATGAATGTCGTGTTTTTGACACGCTTCGGACTGGAGATGAATCTCAACCTAGCCATGTTAGTGCGATGTGCTTCTTTGTAAAACGTGCTATAACACAGTTATTAAACTAATTCCTTCTGCATTACATTTAGAAGATGACCATGACCAGAGAGAGAGAGTCTGGCTGGCTCAGAGGCTGTAAGGTCGTGATACTTCTAACTAAAAAAAGTCGATGCTGATCAAACTGTTTGTTCTCCTTTTTCTCCCCAAATGCGAATCGATAAAGAATCGAATCGTTAAGCAGAATCGTCAAAGAATCGAATCGTAAAAATCTGATCAACTCCCATCCCGAGTCACCACGTTGGTCTTAAATCTGTGTTACATATGAGTGAGAGCTCGACGACCTTAACCTCACGCCGTCGCCTTGAAATCTATTCCAACAGTTTTACTGCTCCACCTCCCGATGAAGACGCAATCAAAGGTTTCAATCAGTTCAATGACACAAGGTCAAGGTCCGTTAACTGCTGTGGACCCTGTTTACACCAGTCTGTGTGTTTTTTTAAAAGTAAACTGTAAAACTGAATCACCAATGTGCGATGTAGTAAAACGATAAAGCATGAGAAAGTGAGACGGCTTTTATAGGCACTGTGCAAACGATGTGAGTTTATCCGACCGCTGTAAAGCTCTGACATGTGTGATGACGTCCCAGAGATACACAAACACTTGAAAAACGTGTGTGTGTGTGTGTGTGTCTTAGTACTGACTTGTAGAGCGTGAGGTCCGTCTGCAGATCTGCAGTGACTTTGGGAATGGGTGGCGGCGGGTATCTGGTGTCTTGAGGGTGGCGCGCCTCGATGGCCTCCTGTGGGCTCAGGTGAACAGTGACGGGGATGACAGGCAGGATGCTGATGTACCTGAAACATGACA